>NC_092057.1:12168799-12468799 GCF_039877785.1 Chaetodon trifascialis
TACTATAACCCAAAGTATCTTTTCAGAGTAAAAGTTTCTTTTGTTTCTATTTTACAAGTGTAACTATAGTAATTGTGTAATGGACCATGAGTTCTGCCAAAATGCTGGTGACCTCACAGCAGTCTTGTCGCTGAAAAGCGTAGTTTCTGAGACACTGAAGCTGCTGTTACACTGCTGACATGATGCCAGTGTAAATGGTGTAATAAGTCAAAGTAGGAAGAGTATAGAGATTGTTCAAACAGATGTAATTGGCTGAACAGAGTAAAATAGTAAAATCTCACTCAGATTCAGTTTTCAGTGCCTGAAAAATGTTTAAATCCATTTAAAATGTGAACTTTAACGAGCCTCAAACCTTCCTCCATACTACTTGCCATCTATTTGTGGATTAAGACTTTGCCTTTGGACGGCACCAGTCCACAGTTACTTAAGCTGGACTGTTTTTGTTGTTTCCTCTCTCAAATGCTTCTGACTGAAACCCTTGTAGCTACATCACCCTGTTGCTTTGTTTATTTAAACCTAATTTGACTTTAATCCTGTTGCTCCAAAACAGTCTCATTTGAATTTGGATGGGTTATTTCTCAACTGGCAGCTGTATTGGTTTACCTTTCAAAATAGCAGCCTTTTCTGAGATGGATGGAGGAAAATGATAGTTCCTTCAAGAAAGATAAGGGACACTCAGTGAAAGGTTTTATGATAATACCTTAAATTTCAGGTTTTTCAAGCAAGCTTTGTGTCCTAATGAGTCTCCTGTCTTTCATTCCTGCTGATCAGTTGAAAGCTTCTGTGTACTGGAGTTGCACATTGTCTTTCTTTCAATGGTTTCCTGTCCTGCAACGCTAAAGTCAATTTTCTCAAAGCAAGAAGGACATTTCTGCCTTTCATTACATCCATTACGTCTTGGTGGAGATAATCTAGGACCTAATAATTATTGTTGAAGCTGTTTATGATCATATGCACACAAATTACAGTGAGGCATAAAATGAGAGACTGTAATTAGTTTTAAACTGTAGTGTAGACAGGTTTGCCAGTAACGTAGTAAATGTATATGTGTAATGGAAACAGGCCATAGAGAGTTATATACATAAAAACATACATGATGATATAAACAGGTTGTAACCCAATGAGTAAAAAGGTGGAGCCAGTGCAGAACAATATCTATGTATGCACATATAGTATAAATAAGACAGCAGCATAATGTAGTAAACTGTAAATGGACATCTGTGTATCAGTGCGGTGCAAGGTAAGTATCATAGCGAGTTCAACAGTCTTATGTCCTATCCCCTCGCGTAATTTGTGGTAGTGGGGGACTGCGTTGGTGGAACGGTAGCAACACTGTCGCCTCACAGCTAGTAGGTCCTGGTTCAATTCATCCCGCTGTGGGCGCTGGTGGCGTGTCCTCCACCATGCCTTCGGTTCTTGCTGCTCAAGGAAAAAGGGCCTTTCTGTGTGGAGTTTGCATGTTCTCCCCCTGCTCACCTGGCTCACTCACATGGTATCCTTCATAAAAAAAAACCCACTAACAATTATAAAGCTCAAAAAATGACAATGGAGGCCCAGAACTGTTGGGCAACTGAAATTATATATCAAGGAAGAATGGGAAATAATTTCACTTTCAAAACTTCAAAAATTAGAGTCCCCAAATGCTTAGTGAGTGTTGACATGGTTGAAAAGGTGATATAGCACTGTGGTAAACATGCCTCTGTTCCATTTTTTTTTTTTTTTTTTTCAAAAGTGTTGCAGGCATCAAATTCAGAATGAGTATATTTACAAGAAAGATTCAATTTATATACAATAATTCTGAACATCAGATATCTTGTCTTTGTGCTTTATTCAATTAAAATATGTCAAAAATTATTTGAAAATCATTGCATTCTGTTTTTATTATATTTTACACAGTGTCCTAACCTTTTTGGAATCTGTATTGTATTTGGCCTGTGTGCAAACTGAAGTGGGTCCCGTGAGTCAGGACAAGAGGAGGTGATGGGGGTTTTGACTAACTGCTCAAAGCACTTCATTATGGTCAAGGTAAGTACTACTGGGTGGTAGTTGTTCAGCTGAGGGGTTAAGTCATCTTGGGAAAAGGGACAACGGTGGACTTTTTGAAATGTTGGCACTACATACCGGAGCAGCGAGAGATTGAAAATGTCTGTGAAGACATCCACCAGTTAATTCGCACACACACTGAGGACAAGGTCGGGGATGCCATCAGCTCCAGGAGCCCTGCATGGATTAGTCCTTTAGAAGCATTTGCAGAAATCACCCTCCATATTATTAATAGGAAAGGGTCCTGGGCCTTTGTACACTTTCAGCTGAGAAGTTGTTCTCAATTTGTAATCTGTTTAGTCCAGACCACCTGTTCCTGGTGTTGGCACCCTCCAAGTGAGACTCTATTTTGTCCCTGCATTGTTTCTTGTTCTTGGCGCTTCTTGTTCCAGAGTGCATTTCTGGATTTCTTGTGTTTATCCAAATTGCTTGATGTTAATGTATAAGATTGGTACAATAATATCATGATATAATGATAGACAGATGGAAAGACAGACAGATAGACCGATACCATATGTCTTTTTTTCCTATTGCTATGACCTTGATTTCATTCAACATTGCAGTGAGATTTTAAGACAAGATGAACAACGTCTGGTGTTTAAAATTAAGTGAAGGCAACTAGGGGATGGTGGTACTCTACCACTAGAGAGGCCAATGGATTTGGGGGATTAAGAGAAAGTCAGTAAGCTGTAAATAGCAGGGGGTAATTTAATTTTACTTATGATTTCCTTGTATAACTTTGAAAGTAGAAATGTGTGTTGGTACAGAAGTTAGACTGACATTTTGAAAGATTAAATATTTCAATTCTAAACTTCAAAACAGCACCATCAGTGCTTAAATGGCTCAAATCCCCAGACTGTCTCGGAGGATGTGGTGACTAACCCTCCTCCTCTTTGCAGTGGCTGTGTGGTGAATGAATATCTGAATATCATTTTGATTGGAGAAAACTGTTGTGCCAATATATTAGAAATTCTATATATTTCTGTTAGATTCCTTCTTAAGGACCATACATATGCTTGTGTATGTGTTAAGGTGGAATTACACTTCTTCTTCAGTGTCATGGTATACAATGCATTGGAATTGATAGTTTAGCATTGGATTTCATCTATTGATAGCACCAATGCAAATTTATTGTTCATTATCAGGCCATATCATGATTTACATATTTACTCCACAGTACTTGTTTATATCCTTTCTTATACTCATTTACTTACAGGATGTGCATTTGCTGTGTTTTTATTACTGTAGAAAAGTTGGAGTTTGACAAAGGTGAAGAGTTACTTCAGAAGAAGTAGGGGAGATAAAATGTATAGTGTGTGTTACAACACCCCAACAAAAAATAGGAAGGTGCCTCTGGTCCCACTGTATAAGAGGCTCCTGCCATGCAATCATAAATAGCAAAAGTCATCACATTTCTAGTGACAATGACTTTGCTGTGTTACAGTAAAGGAGTGCACTGAGCCCTTCTTCAACTTACTTGACGATGTCTTCACCATCAACTATCTTCACTGGCAATGGAAACTTAAAGGGGAAAACACAAGCAGTCAAAACTGGCCTGTTAGTTTGAGCAGTCTCCATGTATAATCTTTGTAGGTGTTGTTGTCCATCGTAATAACGGCATTTAGATTTAAAGAGTTGTGTTTCAGCCATGCTGTAACCCCTGAACCTCACTTTAAAATTCTTGCCACTACCATCATTTAACTATTGTGAATTTGTCAATGTTAATTCCTTTGCAGAGATGTTATTCCGGTGACAGTCATTCTGTTTTCAGCATAAAAGCAGTGATGCTGCTGCACCCTTCTACTCTGAGCACACTGTGTCCCTCCTGGAGGGACGGAAAATATTCAAAGAAAAGATGAGAAGACATGGAGCCCAGCAAGAAATAGCCAAATGATAGTGACCCTAGATGACAAGGGCAATGTGCCCAGAGGCAAAATAAACGGACAGCACTGCAGCTTCATGGTGACATGACACCATAAATAATTAAACAGCACAGTCTTAAGGAGTAAAAGGAGTGTGAAAATGTATCAGGGTTTGCAGTGAGCCTCTTCGTCAGCCAGCAGCTATATTCATCACAGCTTCTATAATGTTCTTAATAAGCATCACCCAGCATTTGTCTCAAAATAATCAATGTGAATAATCAATGAGAATGCTTTAAGGGAAATTCCACTGTCAGATATGTTTGAACTATTACCATCAATTTGGGATCCCACTACATTCCAGCAGCTATTTTGTGATGAAATGCTGCAAATAACTTTTGTTTCACACACATTTCCTCAACTAATTTTGTGTATTTTCATAATGTCAATTTTCAATGAACACAGAGAAACTTTCAACAGATAAACGTGAAAACTGTCTTTTAGTGTCAAAGTCTGGACATATATCATTCTGCACAGTGAAGCTCAAACATTCAAGCATTCACTAACAATTTAGAAACAGTGGTTCTCAAAATGGTAGGCGGGCGGTAAAGAGCAACTGCAGGGATGCATGGATGACCAGGGGGAAAATATGGAGTGAAACTAAATTTAAAAAATATGAATTATGTAGGAAAAGAGTTTGCTCATGCTATCATGCTGACCTTTATTATCACGAAAATTCAACTTCTGTCCTTTTTTATTAGTTGCTTCATCATTGTCAACGATTTCTAAAATCTGTTGGGTGGGGGCTTTGAACTTTTTCGGTTTCTGAAGGGTTTATTGTAAGAAAAATGAATTTAGGTATTTGACATGTCACCGTTTGTTTGGCACTTGCATTGCAGATTCACTGCAGTGGATTATCTGTGGTTCTGATGTTTAAAGTCTCTGCAAGATGATTTTAAGATATACTGAACTGAACGGGAAACCAATTGATATGTGCAGCATGAGAGTACACAGTTCTAGAACGCAATACAGCAGTGAAAATGTTAAGGAGTCATTTTAAGATGGCTTTTAGACAAACTGGCCAAATAGTCACTATAAGTTAAAAAATGTGGGAATGTGATTTTCGAATTACAGGTACTACGAAACAAAGCTTTTTTATACACATTTGTGTAAAATGTTATCTATGTTGTCTGGATATTTTCAATTTTGACACGACTTTCAATCCATATTAGGGATTGACACTATTATTAGATATATAGATAGATTAGATTTACATAAGAACTGGCACCAAGGAACACCAAGTCGATGTTTAGTGGCCGAAATGTAAACAAAATTTAAAAACAATACAGAAAAGGCAATTTCACACAACTTCGCACACCTTTTAACTGTGATGGTTCAACACATGAAGACACGAACAGATTGAAAATATACAATCATGTATCTAAATTGAAAATAATACAGTATACAGTTTGTTTACAGTCTATTTTTCTTATTGGTTCTTTTCCACAAGTAAATAATTGCTTTAAATTGCTGTTTCTTATATTACCATATAAACTCAGTAACGAATCAAAAATGTCAATAAAATAAATAAAATTCCTGACATCACAATACTGAGTGAAGTTTAGAAAGAATGAAGAACACAGGCAACAAACCCTATCAGTTATTGATCCTGTCCTCTGTCTTCCTCCCTCTGCTGTTGTGCTGTGTGGAGAAGTGGCTGCTTTGTCTCAGCCAGCAGCTAAGTTTACAAGAATTTGCCAAATTTTAAGATCTGTGGCAAACTAAGCTCAACAGATCGACTACAAACAGGCAGCTTTTGTTTTAGCCAGTTCCTAACAGTTCGCTATTTGCTGAGCTTGGGCGCTGTGCTTGTGTAAAACATAGCAACGGTGGATGGGAGATTATGGACAAGCACACTGAAATTTCTGCATGTTTATGCTGGGTGAACAGGCATATTGATAACCTATTGTCTTTATACTCATGAAGGTTTTATTGCATCAACAGTAGCAAGTGTAGTTTGAGGAGCTCAGCCCCGACACAGAGAGCAGAGGAGATGTTGCAGCATGGTAATATATTACACCAAAAAGCTAAAAAAGAACTGGTAATATCAGAGCTTATCAATACTGCAGTCTTTAATAATTTAGCCCCAAAGCCCATTTAATACTGGGTTTCGATAACCATGCATCTGCCTTATACGTGCTCTCTTGTTCCCTCCCTCCATACCACTGTGCCTGAGTCAGTCCTGTCTGCAATAAATACATTTCAAACAGCAGTATAAAACCTAGAATAAATACTTCCAGCTTTAGCCTTCGGAGGAGCTGTTTGTTGCCATTCTAGTCAATGAGTGCATTTCCACCGGGCGCATCATGTCTCCATTGCAGAAGTCTCCCAGAAGCACATCTATTGTCTGCTCCATGGAGAATATCTTTAGTTATCTAAAGTTGTTTTGTTTTTTTTGTTTTTTTGACAGAAGACGCATTAGTCCACACAGAGTAAAAAGAGCCAGACAGGAAATCAGACACAGGAACGGTGTAGAGAAATTCAATTTTCAAAATAAAACAGCCTGTCCAGCTACATCAAAAATAAATGCAATTAAAGCAGACAAGAAAAGGAATCATTTACCTACAAAGCCCATTAGCCATGGTAGAAGCACAACAATCAAGGGAAAATGACCAAATAAATACAATCTGAGCAAATCAGGAAAGCTCAGCAGGCAAAATGCTCAGCTTCTGAAATTTGACCGGTGGGGATTGGAGGTATATGGAGGACAGAGCAAATACGTGTTGCATCCGCAATGTCACAGTTACGAATCCAGTGGAAATCTCAGGTCAGTCTCAAGTCTTCTTAAAGAGAGGCCTGATAAAACTTGGTGGCCACAGGGGAACACCTACATGGGATATTTGTGTGCTTTTTCACATACTGTCTTTGCATTTGGGAACACCGCTATCTCAGACCCAAGAAAAATATAGCCTTTTTTTCTCAGCTTGATGCCTGAATAGTTTCTGATTTATTGCTGTCTGTGGTCTATCCCGAGTGACCTGATTAAATTATAGCAGGGAAAGCTTGTTGTGTCCAAAACATTAAAGTTGAAGTGAACTGATGCCCCCATATACCCCTTTTCTTTATTGTATACTGGCACAAACATGCTTTCCTACTCTTTCAGGAAATTGCATTTACAATAAGGTTATCAAATAAGTACTTATTTCCTCTCAGCCTTGGCAAGAAAACCTCTTTTCACCCTCCCTTTAAAGATCACATCTCTGCTCAGATATAGGATTACTAGGGTAGAATTAGAAGAGGATTAGACATGGGCCGAAAGGGACAAATGCGTTCTGTACATTGGCTCAGAAAATTGCTAGGCCTTTGAAATATGAATTCAGGTTTGTCTCCAGCAAGCAGCAAAGAGTCCATAAACTGGAAAGAAAAAAAACAAAACAAAACATCTTGCTCCCTTTCTTGTTAAATAATGTTATTAATGTCAGATCTTACTAAGTGGCGCAGCAAGTACTCTGTATACTAACTGTTACGGCCGTGCTGGCCGTTTGGTCTGAGAAAGTGGGTGTGTGGTCTGATGTAGATTAATCATTGTTTTTTTTTTTCCCCAGAGGTAATCAGCTGATCCAGCCTTTCAATTAGACTGATCGTGAACACCTGGTCCGGTGCATGGAAGGAGTTAAATGCTGCGGCTGATTGGCGTCTGGTCTCTTCTCTTCGCTGCTCTGCGCTGCTTGGCTCTGCTCTTCGCAGTTTTTGCTTGGCTCGACTTACAAGTCAAGAAATAGATTTCTCTCAGCCAGCGCCCGTGGCTTGTGTTCATATCTTAATTTGTTAGGTTTCTTTGTGGAAATAAATGTATTTTGTATTTGGGTTTGCTCTGCATCTCTCTGTTTTTGTCATTTCCTTCAAGCCAGGTCATGACAAACACAAAGGACTTGAATCAGAGATAAAAAAAATCAACATCTGGTTAACGTAAAACGGTCGTAGTTTGGTTATCTTTAGGCTCAAAAAGTACTCGATTAGATTTAGGAAAAGATCATAGCTTGGGTTACAAAAAGTATGCTAGTAACACACCATAAGTTGCATTTCTCCACTTAAGGTACATGTGGAGGAGATCAGTGTTCACTTTTGGTTTCACACGTGACATGAACCCCACCCTCCTGGCTTAAAGTCCTAGAGCCTGGAGGCCATTATCTTAGCTTAGCATAAAGACTAGAAGCAGGGGGAAATGCTTCCCGTTGTCATTTTAAAAATAGTATTTGTGTATGGAGTAATTAACGCCGGTAGAATGTGTTAATTTGTAAGCTTTAGTGCTAGCAGGTGTATTTTTTTAATTTTGTCAGACCCAGGCCAACTGTTTCCACTTGCTTCCTGTCAATATGGTGAGTTAATGGTATGCCTGCTCCAGCTCCACACATAACACACACACCTGAGAGTGGTATCGATCTTCTCAATTAACTATCTACGAGGAAGTTAATATGCGTATAATTCAAAATGTCAAATTTACAGGCAATTATTTCTTCAAGTGCTCCTTAATCACATAAAAAAAAAAGAGATAAAGTGTAAATCTAGAAATCTAATCAATAATTGTGACATATGTCTTGGTCTTGATTGACCAGGGCTTGTCAAGGGTCTCCTATAAGCTAGCGTGTTCTGGTCAGTTATACACCTCTTTGAAGCCCCTCGGGCTTGGGAGGCCAGGAGGGGGATCAAAGCTGTAACAGAATAATTTGTCAGGCATGCCTGTCAGTTTTAAGAAGATCTGAGCCATTTCATCTACAAACAAAACACAACAAAGGTAACACAGAGTGGAAAAACCTATAATGAAAAAAGTGATATGCTCACTCCGGCCTTTTATCATGAATTTCCGTTGCCACCAAACATTAATGTCACTGTTCTGCAATTCTGCATTGGTGCATGGAGAGTCATAGATGGGGGGTAATTACTTGAGAGCGCTTTGAAGCTGTGTTTCTCCTGTCATATGCAGTTATGTGATTTTTCATGTATTTCTTTTTATGTTCCATAATTAACGCGTGGTCATCACTTTGCAATATACTATAAAATGCTTTATCTGGGGGTACTGCCAGTTTATCAGCCCATTTCAAATTGATGATTATTAATTGTTTATGGATGCATAGGGCAGGGGGGTGAATTGCACAAGTAAGCATCTTATATTAGTTGTCACATATGAGTGCATGTAGACTTCATATCTGCTGTGCTTCAGTGATTACTCATTAACATCAATTTATCATTTAATGTCAGGCTCATTTATTCTCTCCTAGATTACATAAATCGCCTCAGAGCATGCTACAAGTGCATGTTAATGGTCGTGCTGTTTCCAATGGCAGCTGTGGTTTCAAGAGGCAACATTTCTCATCATTTCTCGAATGTTTCACAGATGAACGTAAATGATGCTGTTACTGTTAATATGTGAGGTGAAGCAGTTACCACAAGCAACTCAACCAAGAGGCTTTAAATTACGACTGCGTCACAATGAGCTTTGTCTTTTCTTTGTTTATTCATCATAGTCATTACTCATTTTTAAAATTAATATTCTACTGTGAAGCACAGACAGTTTTGGAGAAAAAGCAATCTGGACACTTTTGTTACCACAACAGAACACCTTATTTTATATTTCCTTTCATTTCAGACACATCTACAGGGAAGGATAGTAATAGAGCAGGGATTTCATTGATTATTAACCAATGATTATTAGTTTATCAGAAAATATACAGTGGTTTTGGGCTGCATCAGTAGGTGGTGCCTCTGTATGTTTATCAAAAATTTAATTGAAATCAAATACCAGACTGGACCAAATTTTACTCGACTGAATTTTACCATGCAGTGTCCCTCGTGACTCTGCTTCTCCCGAGTAGAACATGATCAGAGTCCAGGAGTGTAGCAGCACCACAATAAGGACAACTGAGTGAAACACTGTACTTTACGGTCAACTTAAGCTTAAATGACAATATCAAAGACTTCAATCCCAGCTGATTTGGTGACATCTGTACTTACTGGTGGTAACAATAAATGTCGTTCAGCAGTCCAGTATCATCTAGCGGTGAGGCTGCAGACTGCAACCAATTGTATATCCCTTGCCTCGCCCTCCCCAACCATGGCTGCAGAGTCAATGTTTGGTTTGTCCGTTCTGGGCTACTGTAGAAATATTGCAGACTCTGTGGAAGAAAACCCATTGCCTCTGTAGATACAAAGGGCTCATTCTAAGGTAACAAAATCACATTTTTATTTAAAGTGATTAAACACTAATGAAATAATTAATTATGAATATATTCTGTTTCTGCCAATAGATCCCCTAAATACTACACATTGGACAGAATTCTGGGGGCAGCCAAACAAACTAATGTCAAATCAAAAAAGAAGTCCGGCAATAATTGCCGTTTTTCATCATTCTGTGAGCAACCATGATCTGATTTTATGCTGCACATGGTATGAGTCTGCATGGCACAGTGAAAGAAGTTACTTTGCTGAAAAGCTGCTGAGAAGTTGAAGGTGTGCAGCCTGTTGCCTGCTGTTGTTCATCTAACATCTCACTGCAGCTGCTCCTTCTGAAACTGAACATATTTGCTATATCGTTAAATTAATGACGAGCCATCTGATGTGAAGAACTTACAACATGAAATTGTCGAGCTGCAAAGCAACAACCTACTACTGTGAGCAACTCTTTTCAAAACTGACTCTTGCAAGACTTGGTTACGCTCAAGACTCACTCCAAACCTGGAAAACCAGCTTGAAGAATCATCATCTGACATGTCGCTACCATCTGACATCAGATTCCTCGCCAAAGAGAAGCAGTTCCAGCCATCGCATTAGAGGTTAGTGTGATGTACGTGTTCAATAATTTAGTAAGGCCCTCAAAGGACGTTCCCCAGCCCTGGTGTAACCTATTTCATGTTTACTTCAGCTTTTTAAAACAGCAATCCTTTTTGTCGGTAACAAAAATAAGGGAGACGTTATTATTATACATTATTTGATAAATCTAATGTTTTGGTCATTTATTGAATATCAACAATTTTCACTGAAAGCAGGTATAACCAATATTTTTATCATAATCATTCGTCAATGTGACACTTCCCTACGGGAATTATCACCAGAATGTGTAATTCCCCTCGGCTGTCTGGCCCACAACTTTCCTGTTTTGTTTCGTTCTCACCTCTCTCAAAGTATTGCGTTCAGCCACATCAGGCTGCTGTTTCCAGTGAAAAAGCTCTAAAAAAAAAAAAAAAAAACACTCTACACTACATGCTCAGCACCAAATGGCAACACCTGTATCATTTTAAGCTTAACCTTCATGTGTACTTGGAAATACATAAAATAAAGTAAACTTTTTCTCACTCTCTTCTATTTTGCAAAGTTAAAAAAATATATAAAGGCTCATTCTGTCAGAAAAAGGCTTGGTTTTACATTCACATTGGCAAGTTTGAGCTGTTCTCAAATATGGCACATAAAAATTGATCTGTACATCATGATTTATGAAGCAGCGACTGATAATTTATTGGATAATTAGCTACAGCACTTTTATGTGAGGTCCTTGATTTAATTATGTCTACATCGTAGAGCTGCATGAAGATTAAAATTCCCCCAGTAGAGCCATCACATACTGCCCTACAGCTGTCTCCTAAGTGTGGATTTTTGTCCTACTTTGCCATCCCTTCCTCTCCTCATCTACTGGTAAACAGCATCTTGTTGCAGCAGGACACCCAATTTTTGACTACACCTTGGTCTTTTTCTTAGCCTTTTACTTGTGTCACATGAAAAACCCATACACTCAGAGAAACCAATGAAGCCATACACACAGCTGAAAATTTGTCTAAATGAAATCACGTAGTCCCTCCTTATCCTTACAAGACAGCTGAGCAATGTACTGTAGTATGTCACTGTCACTGGACTTTTATTATTATTTATAAATGATTCTGCTCTTACACAGGATTATTTGGGCCCATACTCAAAAACTGACCAATTACCTGAGGATAAATCCAATTTAGGAGCAATCCTAATTTACAAAAATGTATTTTACATATCTGTCATCTGCCCATGTTTTGTGAAACAGGCGTATCTTATTTTTTTTGCAAGCCATTTTTACCATTATGAATTACCTGTAAGTTAAAGGGATCAAGAAAAGAGTACTGCATACAGGAAAGAGGCAAAGCAGAAAATAATTCTGTAAGGAATGAGTCAGCAAAGTTGCATCACAAGGTCATTGGGGGTCATCAGATTATGTATTTATTTTTGGCAGTATTTTCTAAATTAGTCTGTATTCTAGTGTTAAGAGTGGGCTGAATCTCTGGAGGGTCAGACCTATGACTCGACAGTCCACTGAATCACAGGGCACTGTGGCCAAAATATGCAGGCTATGACACCATCTGTTTATTTCATCATTAGTGGTAACTATGACATCAAAAGGTCAATGGTCACCTGAACAAAGGACGGGAACCTATTAACACTGAGCATCAATATATGGCATATTACTCCATCATCCTCAGAGAGACACACACCACATCTTCAGCCAACATAATACCTAACCATATTATCATGCTACATCTCTCCCCCCACCTTGTACCTCAATTAATTATTCAATCTCTGCTAGTGTCTCTTGTATTATTGAAGATTTGCCCAGCTGGCCAGTGGTGCAACAGATAAGCTAATTATAATAATCAGAGGCACTGGGAGTGCTAGTTCCATTGTGTCTTGCACAGGGATGGGTGACTTGCAGTTCTAATAAGGCTGGGTGCCCACAAATGTCCAAATTTACAAAAAACACAGCTGTGTCAAGAAATCTATTTTGTCCAATATGAATAAAATGCTTTTAAACTCACTGATTTGATGGGTGTTAAGTTGCTCTTTGGACCAATCATTTATGAGATGTATAGCAGATCATATCTATGAGATTTTGGAAGAACTGTTGAAAAAGTTGGCCCACAGGATGGGACGGTCAAGTCCTATGTTTCCTGCCATGAGACACTGTATCATTTAGACTTGGTGCCGTTGATGCTGTGTGAGAGCTCCTGGTGAGTGTTTTGAAGTTGTGGAAATGATTAACGACAAATGATAAAGCCAATGGGATGCCCGGTGAATAAAATTCTGCACATATGCTTCCAAACAATGCACTGCTTGCCATGCAAATTACTTTATATTACGCTATCATATGAACATTTAGGCAGCAGGGTTAGAGGTAAGGTTACAATAACAAATAGTCATTCGGCAGATGATTTTATCCAAAGCGACATAAATACGATTCACACACAGATGGCACAGCATTGGGGGTAGTTTTTTGGGGTTCAGTATCTTGCACAAGGATACTTCGGCGTGCCGACTGCCGAGGCCAGGAATCAAATCACCAACCTCCTAATTGGCAGACGACTGCTCTACCTCCTGAGCCACAGCCGCCACAGTGTTATTTCTTTCAGATAAGACCAACGATGTCTGTCCACGTCCCTTGCACCTGTAACCACGTTGCACAGTGATGTCATGATCTGAACTGACATGACATTGAGGTTACCATTAAGAAAACGTTCAAATGTATATTTACAAAGGGCAAGATACATGTGGCTCCATCCATTTTACTAATCTATGTAACAGTGCTAGCAACTAGCACAGATGATGATGATGATCAGATGATACCTTGCTTCAGTTGTTGATGCTCATTTGAAAGCAGAACATCAGAGCACTGCACTGACACTGAGCTGACGGAGAGCAGGCAAGTCTGTCTCTTTAGGTTCAGTTTGTGTCCACACTGTATTAATATGTCATACATTAAAATGTTTAGTTAGTTCTGCTGTCTCTCGATGTAAAGATCAAATTATACCACTGTGCAGCTCTATTAAAGCACTGAATGGAGCATGTTCATCCAGAGAAAGAGATCCAATCATTTTTTAGAAAAGAAGTGAAGATAGAAACTTGTGCCTGCCAGGACTGACTGACGCCTCAACATTTTTTTTGAAAGATACTTTTATTGAAATTGTACATGAAAAGCACTTTAATGTATGCATTGGTGCAAAACAAATTGCCTGTTAAATTTAACACTGGTGCTTAGTATTTTATATTTCCTGTTTAATATTTATCCCAGTTTCTTGATATTCTGCTTTGGCCTTAAATTTTCATTTCAGATCATCTTTAATACAGCCACCTTTATACCCTATACAGTGCATACCATTGCAGGCTCTTATTTTACAGAACTGAAAGGATGGAGAGAAAACTGCTCACATAATTTCCAACTCATATTTTGTTTACAGCAGTGATTTCCATATTTCATAATAAATGGCTGTTTTCATTGCCTATGAATTCTAGTAAGCTTGTGTAAGTGGTGATGCAGAGTCTATTCTATTATCAATCCCTTGTAGTTTTATTGATGTTTTTCAGGGTTCACTGCAAAAAAACAGAACATGTCTACAGACTATTCAAAGTCCAGCAGCAAGTGAAAATGAGAATGCGTGTAGAATTCTAGTAGAAGTCTACAAATGCATTTTCTTTCTCTGTCCCATCGGTCACACAGGCATCGCTTGACAAGCTCAAATCCATTTGAGAAGGCAACAAACCCTTTTCTCTGGTTGAGGTAGCATGACAACCTATGACAGAATACATGATTGAAACCTTGCACTCTCAGCACACTATGGTTAAAAATTCAGGAAGCTGCAGAGAGCATGACAAGAACAATCATTAAAAGATAAGTTCTGTTAATCATATAGGTACCACAACAGCCAGCTAGACTGAAAGAGAGCGTTTCTTTTGTGGGTGTCACTTGAATAGGCCAGAGCTCCTTAGAGAGGTGCTCTGATGCACTGGGTTGCAGATGCATGAAAGGCTCCCACACATGTGATGTAGACCGGGACAACAACAGATAGCAGCTTCAACCTCATGAAACCTTTCTTGCAAATGATGAACAGGTGGAGAGACACTCGATTGTCTATGGTGCTTCAGGAGATGACAGTCACTTGGAGAAGTGCTGTATCAAGATGTCTGTGCTATTTTAGTTGGTGACACCGGCCTTTAGAATCAAGACACACAGCATCACAAGTACGCATGTCATCTCCTGAATCTTGTTTAGACAGCTGATGTCATTGCTGCAGAAGCTGTGAAAGAGGAGGCTCTCTGTCTCTGCTTTGGCTAAATGCCATGCACACTCTACCTGTTTGTTGAAATAGCAAGGAGAAAATGCAATCATGAATATACAGCATTAAAGATAAAGACGTAAGTTGTCAGAACTTCAAGAGTAATTACACACTTTTCCAGGCTCATACCTACTCCTCACAGTTGTTATATATGCTGTGTGATCATTTTGGTTGAGTTTTGCTGATTTAGTCTAAAAGTTGTGTTTTACAGGTTGAATCCACAGCCTCCTGCTGCCAGTTCTGAACCAGCTGTTAAAGATGAAGAAACTGAAGTCAATATCTTGAGTGTATAGATCGCTTTTTGAAACAAGGGAGAAACATTTTAGAGACAATGTAAGAATGGACTGCTGCTGCATTTCTGCCAAATATCAGGACAGAGGAAAGAATGTAATAAAATGGTGATTTTGGATGGGAATTTTGTCAAAGAGCTTCACGACATCAAAAGCCCCTGAACAACTAACTTTTTCAATGCTCACTTAACAGCCATTGTGGAGGCACATTTCTGTAACCTGGTTTGAGGCAATCCAGGCTATGTAAAGCTTAGTTTTGTAAGAGGTTGATGGTATAAGTTACGTCATGCACGGCTATAATAAACACAGTAGAGGAAGAAGAATGCAACACCGAAACACCGAAAACAACACAAGTTGCATTACCCAGCGAAGAGGAAAGACAGAGGTCTGCAGGAAATTGTTGAGTTTGGGCAAGTTGTAATTATTCTTTCCTGTCATGTAGTATTATAAACAGCTGATCAGTCATGTCAGTCATGTTCATGACATCAGACCTTATTTGGCAAAGGTGTTTCCATCTCCCATTTAGTGCAATCACACTTTTTTTAAAAACAGGCAAAAACCACCTAAAGCAATCGTAAAAAAAAAACAACTTGATAGCTTGATAGAAATACATATTCTGTATTCATCCCATGCTTGTGATCAAAATTACTTTTCTGCATTCATGAAGTCAGGAAACTAATACCACTTTTACACTGAAATTACCATGCATGTACAGTTTCTTTTTTAACACAAGCAAGAGTAAACCTGCTAAAAATAGGTGATTTAATCCTTTCCCATTGCCAGTACATGAGTTTGTCTGTTTTTTCTAGTGTGTCACAACAACATCATAATGGTGCCAGAAAACAGGGAACAATAGCAAGCAGCATGGAGGCCAGTGATAATGTTATGGTGGTTACTTTTTCTATCTATCTTTTCTGAAATTATGGTGATTAGATGAAAACGAGTTGTAGATAAAATCTAATATCTAATATAAGACAATATTTACATCAGTGCATATATTTTATTAAACCTTATTAAATGGACTGGGTATCAGCTGTGAAGGTTAAATACAGTTTGTCAATCTCATAATATTATGTTACTTTTTAGTGCCTCATGTTGTTTCACATAGAAATGGTTCCAAATGGTTCCATGTAGTGATTTGTATAGATTTTAGGTCGCCTGGACTGAGCTGTCCCTCATGCTCCATCCATCGGCTGCAGTGCTCCGGTACTCCGTGGCAGAGCTCCTCCGGCTATGCTTCCACCTGTCTGCGCCGCCACAGGTGTTGCTGCTCCACCCGGACGTCTCTTATCAACCCCGCTGGAGATACGTCCACCGTGGGTCACGTCGGAGCCTCCATTTTGATGACCCCTTGGTCCATCCAGTCCATCGGCTCGTCTTCCACCGAGAAACCTCCGACGGAGAGTCGACCATAGCGTACTAGCCAGCCTGCCTCACTCGGCTAACGGTGATGACATCCCCACCTTCACTAATGTCAACTTCGGTCTCTTCAACATCTGTTCGCTCACGAACAAGGGTAATCTCCTCCAAGATCTCCTGAGTGACTGTAAGTTTGACTTTTTATGCTTGACTGAAACAAGGCAACAACCAGATGACCTTTCTGAATGAATCTACAACACCTGGTTTTGTTTACATCTCTCAGCTCCGGGGCGGAGGTCTCGTGATAATCTACCACGAGAGTTGGAAAGTCTTGCACATTGCTTCATCTGCCTCTGTTTCTTTTGAATCTGTTACTGCACAACAGTGTCGCCACTGTTTATCACCCCCCCGAAGCTAAATAATGACCTCAGTGAATTTGGTTCTTTCCTCACCCATTTCTGCACTCTCCCCCAACATAATCCTGCTGGGAGATTTTAATAAACACATGGACAATACCAGTAATGCATTCACCAGAGACTTTATATCCTGTCTGGACAGTTTTGGTTCACAACAAGATGTTGATTTTCTGACTCACTGCAAAGGTCACATTTTGGCTTTAATCTGCTGTTTTGGTATCACTCCCTCTGATTGCTCTGCAACTGATCTTCCAATCTCTGACCACTCTTTAATTTCTTTTAATGTCAACCTAACATTATCCAAATCATTTCACCACATGCCATCACTTATCACAACATCAAGGACATTAACTGCTCTGATACATTGTATAAACTTCCTCTCCAACACTGACTCTTCATCCACCCCCAATGATCTTGTCCTTCATTATAATATTGGTCTTCACAACATCCTAGATACCGTTGCCCCTCTGAAGACCCGGCCTGTATACTTCTCCCGTTCTGCCCCTTGGTTCACTCCTGCTTTAAGCCAACTCAAAGTCAGAGTTCGCCGTCTTGAACACCTTCAAAAGGAATCTGGACTTGTTGTGCACAAAGAAATGTATAGAAATCATATTATTCAATATAAGGACGCCCTCTCCACAGCTAATCTTCATACTACTCTACTTCAATAACCTCAGGTGAAGGAAACACAAGGTCACTTTTCTCACTAGTTAAACTCCTACATCCACCCGACTATTTGGCCCCTCACATGTACTACCTTCTGTAACTCCTTAATAACCCTCTTTACTGCCAAGGTAGACAAGATCCATTAGAAACTGTCTCCAAACACTTCCAAGAGCCCTTGCTCCCCGTTTCTTCTTACCCCTCTTTCTCATGCTCTATCAAGTCCTGCTCTCCCCTCTGTATCAGGAATATCAGACCTCAGTCGCAAATCAAAGCCATCTACCTGCCAACTACACCCCCTCCCCACCATCCTGGTTAAAGCCTGCCTTCTGTCTGTAGCTCCCCTGATCACTTCCATCATCCATTCCTCACTTTCCACTGGTCTTCCCTCATCTCTCAAATCAACTTCCGTAGCCCCTATTCTCAAGAAACCTGGTTCAGATCCCAATGACTTCAATAACCTTCGTCCATCTCTAACCTAGCTTAATAGTATATATAAACTACCTGAAATTACAAGGGTGCTTTTGAACACTTTCTTACCTGTAAAGGGGCACATGGTATTACAGTGACTACAACACGTCGTTGCTCTCATTTAACTCTGTATTGACTGAGACCAGCAACGCATCGTCCCCAACAGGAAGCTCAAGCTCCTTCAACATAAAACAACTCCTTCAAAATAAAGCTACATAAACTGATAAATTAACATGTTAGTAACCAAATACCAAACACAGTGTGTTAACGAACAAAATGTTTTTAAATGTTTTTTTAATCGATCTACTACATATGATCCAGCTGATTAGCTTCTTTGTTCAGTTTGGTGGATGATTTCACACAAACTATGTGTGTGTATGGTCTCAGGACACACAAACCTTTCCCCTGCTCCTATTAGTAGCACATCTGAGATTGGACAACTGGACCTGTCTCCTCTCACACATGACAATGACTCAGTTGTGATGTGGTAAAATTTTGCAGCAATAACTCTCAATAAGTATTGCAGATGGAAATGCTTCTGTTTTGATTAGTGCTATCAGCCAGTAAGCCTAAAAAAGGCTGAATAGGCGACTCATCTTTCAGGACTCACCCTGAAAGACTTAAAACCTGTTGCAGGCACTACAAGCCTGAATTCACCCCAGACTAGGGAGTGAATGATTCCTTAAAACGATCCCTCAAATTAATTTCTTATATATTTTGAGCATGAGTGCACAACAGAAAAATTAACCATATTTCTCTTTATCAACAGTGTCTCTGTCCCACAAGCTTTTGATGCCGACAGCAAGAAGGCTGAAAGCATCCCGTGGAGGTATCAATTCTTTGGCCACCTTCTGGGAAAGACTTCATGTGACAAAACCACCAAGTCACAGAAAAAGACAAAGAAGTTTTGGAGGTTGGGGAAGGTATGTATGTATGGCACAAAGTGCAGCACTCAACATGAAGCAGACATTTATGAGTTGAGTGTGCCACTGTATGAGTGTTTCCTTACTCCAATAGCATGTCTGGCAGGTTGTACCAGTGACTCAAGAAGAGATCCCAAAGGAGAGGAGCAGCCCCCTGCCCCTTCCACCTAAACCCAAGAAGAAGAAGGAGAAAGATACCGTCTCCACTGTAAAGCCCGTCAGCTTTACAAGTCTTGGGTAAGTACATCTGCAAATCACACACACACACACACACACACACACACACACACACACACACACACACACACACACACACACACACACACACTGTAGAGATATGTGTCCATCAAAGTAAATCAGGACTGATGATACTGAGATGTGTTTGACTTGTCTGTGTTTCAGGTTCCCCAACCCATCAAACTTCTGCTACATGAACTCCTGCCTGCAGAGCCTCCTGACACTGGAAGACTTTGTTACAGCCATCAGTTCTCAGGAGCAGGTTTGGAGTTTGCTCCCTGAGGCTGCACTCATGAGGTACAGCACCCTTAAATGACAACCACTCATTTTATTCTCAAGTTATACCATGAACAACAACAAAAGAGACCAAGCCTCTAACCTTTTTATCTCCCTCTTCAGATCATTTATGAGGATAGAAGAATCCCACTCCTCCACTGTTTTTCTTCATAAATTGAGCTTCCTCATGAACTTCAAGGAGGCGGTCTCTGTCTTGAATCCAGAGTTCGCTGATTTCCAACAAGATACAGAGCACCAGGTCCTGCAAGAGGTACAGTATGACTACACAGTCACACACATTCATGTGCAATGGTGGAGGAAGTATTCAGATCCTTTACTGAAGTAAAAGTACTAAAAGCACACCGTAAAAATACTCAATTTAAAGTAAAAGTCCTGCATTGAAATAGTTTCTTAAGTAAAAGCATCTAAGTATAATCAAGAAAATTTACTTAATGTATCAAAAATAAAAGTACTCAATGCAAAAAACTGTAATACTAATTTAAATCATTAGATTATTATGACTAATGTAAAATGAAGGATTTTACTTCTGTGGTTGGTTGAGGTGGAGCTGATTTTTAACTATTTTATATTGGACCGCAACTTTTAAATATTTGTCCATAAAATATGTCTTTAGATGCCCAATTCAGCCAAAATTCTAACTTTCAAGTTTATGGAAAATTTAAATAAACACAGAAAACAAGATGGGAAATCACGAGCACAGACAGAAACCAGCTACCAGAGGAGGAGGAGGAGGAGGAGCCTAAGTTTTAGCTGGACTGAACTCAGTAAATGAGCTGTCAAAATTCTGAACACGAAGGACTTCAAAGGGCCAACCCTGGGGTGCGTCCAGCAGAGGATGGATGAAGACCACGTCCAGCAGAGGATGAATAAAGACCACCTCCAGCAGAGGATGGATAAGGACCACCTCCGACAGAGGATGGATGAAGACCACGTCCAGCAGAGCATGGATGAAGACAGAGGATGGGTGATGAGCATGTCCCATGGCCAGGAACAGCAGCTGCGCCCCCCGCCCTCAGGAGGATGGGCCACCCCAGAGAGCCTGGATCCTCCCAAGGTTTCGTCCCCTGAAGGGGAGTTTTTCCTTGCTACAGTTGCCACAATCGCAAGCGCCTTGGCTTGCTCTCTGGAACAATATCTATTTGTTTATAAAATAATACAAATAAATATTTTTTAGATGTTACATATTCTATTTCATCTTTAGCATTAATATTTAATATTGTATTATATCAAACATTACCTATTCCATATTTTATATAACTAGAATAAATCTATTAGATTTTTTTAGATTTTCAACCTTCTATTTAGTCAGCATTATTATTATTTAATTATTATATTGAGCTATATGTAGCCCATATTTTATATAAATAGAATAATTTATTAAATTGCTTCAAACTGATTTTTGGACAACACTTGTGTTTTAACATCTCCATTACAATTACTTACAATTATTAATGAATGTAAGTGATTGCAACCAAACTAGCTGTTTACAAGAGATCATTTTCAAATTTTGGTAAGATTTCTGTTTGTCTGTGAAGCAAATTGACTAAACACACACACACACACACACACACACACACACACACACACACACACACACACACACACACACACACACACACACACACACACACACACACACACACACACACACACACACACACACAGGCTTATTCAGAGCCAGCATGACAGCTTGGTCCTGTGATGCAGAAAGTGATAAGCTCATCTCCAAGTCTCTGTGGTACCGGGAAAGAAGAGAAAATGAGAAAGGGAAAGAAAGAGCAAATGAAAGAAGGAAATGACACCAGTGGAGCCAGCAAAAATGAGGAAGAGGGGGGTAAAGGCAAAGCAAAGAAAAAGATAAAATGAGAACAGCAATGAGAGCGCATCACATTTGGGCGAGCAGACCAGAGTCCAAACGAGAGGACAATGTAGATGAGTAAATGATCCTCATTTGAACTCCAGCATGTAATCACAGAGTAGCCATTTGCAGAGAAATACAATTCAAGTCTGCCATTTAGACTAACAAAACAGACACATTTGGTGTATAATGAAAGACCCGTAATCCAGGACCTGACTGCCGATGTGTCAAAAGAAATATACGTATGATCATAAATAATCTTTAGCTAATGCTTCACCAAACAGTTTCAACCCCTCCTTACTCCACACCCTGTAGCTCTGCACCACCGACCAATTTCCTACACCATCGATTGGTGGTCTATTCCAGCCAGGGAGAGAGAGGCAACTCCTCTTCCCTATGGATTTTCACGTCACAACAATGACTGACTGCAAATAACCACTCGCCAATCATGCCCCACTTTCCAAGTGACCTTTCCCAAACACTCACATTTAGCGCTCTAATGCAATAATGTGTTTTATGGAAGGTACACGGACAGGCTTTTTTTAGCAATAAATTTGAACTGTGCTTTGGGTGAAATATGTGAATTGTGATGTTGAATGTGTTTGGTTAATACTGTATTTAACTGCACTCATCCAGGACATGGAGGATAGCTGTGTGCATGTATGTTCATGTGGTTGGACTACAGCTTCTTTTCAGTGGCGCAGACTTCGTCCTAAAGCTATCAAATATGTCCTCAGAAACTACACCTGGAACCAGCTGTATTAACAGTGCATACACACAGAAAGCATTTATATGCCATTTCCACACACATAAACCTGCATTTTTTAAAAGCAGTTGCCCTCACACATACTTCAGAAGAAGAAGAAGAATTCCTTTATTCATCACATTTTTACACACAACATGCAGAGTTGAGAAGGAAACTGTACATGCATATGTGAAATTCTTTCCCGTTATTTGACCCATCCATGGTCAGTCCTTCCTCCACGGCAGACCAGGAGCGGTGGGCTGCCGGTCGACCAGCGCCCGGGGACCAGTTCCTCAAGAAGATCACCACTGGTCAGGTGGTGATCTTCTTGCATGTTTTTAGTGGGGGTATTTTTATGGAGGATACCCAGGTGAACACGGGGGGCCCGTTGCACAAAACTAGGATAAGGGATTAAGCCGGGATATGTTGGTGATCCTGGCTCAACTTATCCGTGATCCGGTTGCACAAACGCAGGATAGCGGAAAGTGGGATATGTTATGGGATAAGTTACCATGGAGATTTATTCTGTGGAGCTAGCCTGCTCCAGACCAGGCTAAATTCCAGGATCTGTTTAATCTCATCCCTTACAGTATCTCAGTCAGCAGTCATCACAAATGGAAACCAATAGTTATTCCACTGCTCACTACACATTGCCATCCAATATAAATTAGTGCTGTCAGGCGATTAAAAAAATTTATCTAATTAATTACAGGATTTGTAATTAATTAATCTAATTAATCGCATTTTAATCTCATATCTGCTAAAGGTCCCCAAATAAAGAATTTGAATTCTAGGACATTACAATTCACTGACATTCACATTACAGCTGGTGAATTCTTTTCATCACTGTAGTTCTCGACGGTAGCTGGAAATTAGAGTCAGATGACGCTATCTGAAACGCCTCTTTTAGGCCC
The DNA here is from genome assembly GCF_039877785.1 of Chaetodon trifascialis. Taxonomy (NCBI): domain Eukaryota; kingdom Metazoa; phylum Chordata; class Actinopteri; order Chaetodontiformes; family Chaetodontidae; genus Chaetodon; species Chaetodon trifascialis. Next base: position 12,191,998 of record NC_092057.1, read on the forward strand.
TCGTCTTCCACGATTGAAACTGGCCTGCAATCAGGAGCAACCCACTTTGCGATTGAGTTTGTCAGTTTTTCCGTCGTGGCTTTGCTCATTCGTTTTCCTAACTCAGCAAGTGTGGGTTGGCAGAGTGAGCTCACGGTAGCACTAGCGGCACTAGCAGCAACTACATGTTTAGTGTCTAAATGATAATTCAGGCTGGAGCTGCTACGGTGATAGGAAAATTCTTATTTACACAAGGTACAAATCACTGCGTTCTTGTTAATCGTCCCATCTTTGTTCTTTTTATAAATAAACTTGCCGTTCAAAGGTCCAAGTAGGCTTGCCTCGCTCTCCGGTGTCGCATCCATGTCTGTTGTCACCCTGTGTTTGACTAGTGGCGCAGGTAGGATGCGACCTGCCACTGCAGCCTACGGGTCACTCAAAGGGCCAAATTAAAATGCTTGCGCATTGACTTGCCACTCATGATTAAGCACGTTAATTTGCAGCGTAATTAATTAATCTAATTAACGCGTTAAACTGACAGCCCTAATATAAATATAAATACACATCAAAGAGTAACATGATGTTCCTTTATTGAATAAGGATAAATCAAAGCATCAGTTCGTTTCCAAACTGAAGTCACACTGTGACTCTACAAGACAGAAAGCACAGAATCAAAGCATATTATACAACACAAGAATAAATACACATCCAACGGTCTGTATATTATACACCCCACGTCTGCACACTGAAATAAAAGCAGGTCAAATCCGTACACAACAAATGAACAGACAAATGAACAGACGCAGGAGCCTGCGAGCTTGTGTACAGCACAAACATAAGAGGCCAAATCAATCTAACTTGATAAGATCAACTTTATTTATCCCAAAGAGAAATTATGTAAGAGATAATGCCCGACGAGGTGTCCATTATCAGAAATGAATGGACGACGCGGAGGCATGAACCATCCAACGTGAAGCTCCACTTATATCACTTACGAAAGAAATAAATATTAAATCAATTATTAATACGTTAATGTTGCTTTCTACCGTTAAAATCGTACGTTTTTCCACAAGAAGTGGACTATTTAATATCTCTCGTTGTGACGCGTTGCCAAGGTAACCAGCTCTGGCCACAGAACCTGCAGCTCGGTCGGCCGCAGCTGTTATATTAGGCCTAATCAGTGGAGGGAAGTGAGATGATTGCTTAACGTAACGTTACATGATACAGTGTCATTTCAGAGGGCAAGTGCACCTCTTACCGCTTGTGTGTGTCCAGAGGATGATGCGACATTTTGTTTCAAAGAATCAAAGTCCACAGATAGTTTCCTAAATCGTTTTTATTGCAAGAAATATTATACACCATTCATGGTGATCATTTAATGTGTATCAAGCAAGTAAGTCTATCCTAAATCATTTTTATAAATATTATCCACCATTCACTGTGATCATTAAATGTGTATCAAGCAAGTAAGTCTATCCTAAATCGTTTTTATAAATATTATTTACCATTCACTCTGTATCAAGCGAGTAAGTAAGTAAGGTAAGCAAGACAGTTTCTGTTACGAACTAGCGTTTGAGCCAGCGCAATAATTTAGAACAATCAGGCTATTTGACAGGAACTTTTTTATAGGTGTCCTACAACACTTTTTAACGAACACCTTGCAACTAATCAGAATCGAGTATTCATCCAGACCATGGTATAACAAGGAGTTATACAGTCTGATGGAGTTACATTTATACAATTTCACTTACAATTTCAACTGATTCATAATCAGAGTACAACTACGTTTTTGGAGATGTTAATCAGCTGTTTGGATTGTAATTGTGATGGTTTCAGCGGAGCAGTGAGTGGGTATTTGTGCACTACTTGCGCATTCAGGCAGTCTGCAATACTTTGCCACGCTTTCTCTTGTTGTTTTATAACTGTGGCGGTGTTGCCTGTCTTTTTAATTTGGTCCTTCACCTCCTCGTAAGCCTCCATGAGGACTTCTGCCTCCAACGGGGAAAAGGACGCCGCTGTAGTTGCCATGGTGAATCAGTGAATCTGTGATCGATGGCGGGGTCTATTTGAGGAAGCCGCATGCACATACTTATCCACGATAGGTTTCACCTGGCTTGTTGAATCCGTGTCTGCTCATCCTGGCTTGGTCTTTGTGCAACCAATTAAGCCTGGACGCTCATGTTTTGGTTGAACTCAGCTCAGTCACTCCACCTGGATGTCTTAATCCTAGTTTTGTGCAACGGGCCCGGGGAGAACATGCAAACTCCACACAGAAAGGCCCCTTATTTTTTTCCTTGAGCAGCAGGCACCAAAGGCATGGTGGAGGACACGCCCAGCGCCCACAGCAGGATTTGAACCGGGGACCTTCTAGCTGTGAGGCGACAGTGTCTTAAATTAGATCACTGACTTTATTTTCAGTCTGTTTTCTCTTGCTGCCTCTCCTATGTCTGCCCTCCCCTTCGCTCCAAACTCAATGAATTAAGGGTGTATTTTGACCAAACCAGAGTTGGTGGTGATTGTTGGAACAGTGGAAAGATGAGTTTCTGGTGGCTTTGGCGAGAGCAATATATAGTGGCTGTTTCTGGTTAAACAAAAAGGATCTTCCTCTTTAACAAAAAAGATCATGTCCATTATGTTGTCAGACACTTAGAATAACAATCTGAGCCAATGTCGATGGCAAAAGCAAACACTTTTAGTGGACGTATACTGATGGAGCACAAAAGCCCAGAGGCATTACATCGTGGCCCGTTTCACTGGTGCCGGCTGCAATACTGGGCCAGTTTAAAAAATTGATGTCCCCATTAGTCCCTTAGACACAAAAACATATGACTGAAATTTCTTCCATTTGTCTGGGACAATTCCAAATCTGTATGGAATCCATCTCAGTATAATAGAATGAGTCTGAAAACACCACATTACTTGTTGTTACAAATGTCTGTTTCTTTTTCCCAGTAGTTCTCAGCAGACAGATCACAATCCATGACTTTGGCATTTCATATTCCTTGCAGCTATGGGAAAGTTTATAATCTCTTCAATACCTTTGTACTGAATGAAATGGTGAAAAATATACCAGTGGAAAGTAAGCAGAACAACAGAGAGAAACTGTTGTGACAGCACCTGTGATAGCACTAGCCCAGCTAATCACTACACCCTCGAGCTTCGTGCTCCACCTATTTTGCATGGACAAGCCAATGTCACTTAGTGGCTTGGCCACAGCGACATTCAAACAGCTCATTTACACCCATTTAAGGCTAACTGTGAGAGTGAACATGAGGCTTGTGCAAGCGAGCCAAATTCCACAACGACTAAGATCTAAAAGCTACTATGAAGCATACGCAAGGCTTCATAGTTCTGATAAAAAGAATGCATCTAATTATTTCTGTATCTATACTTTGCACCTTACTCTTGAATCCACAAAAGGCTTTATGCTTCTGGTTTATATGCTTTCTTGATTGTTTTTCAGCTATTCCATGAAAAAAATAAAAAATATGACAATGGTTTTAACTGAACTTGTTCCATCCACACTATATTTTACTGACACCTCAAACTGAGTATGATCACAGACACGGGTTTGTTCGCTCAGACACACATTTCAGCTCTCAGCCCACATACATCCTGTATCACCAGTTTTACTGTTTCTGTTCTTTCACAAGGCGGGCTCGACCTGTCACTTCATTCGTTTCGTCTTTTCCTCGCTCAGTTCACTTTCGCCTCTCAAATGACTCAATTCCCTGCCTGTATTTTCCCTCACACAAACTATCTCTCACCTCACTTTCGTTCCCCAAAAGATTTAGGCATTAAAAAAAAGAAGACATAAATCGTCTGTTACAGTTTTTTGATCTGGCTGTTCCAGCTGATTGCTAGGAGAGCAGTATATTCTTTTTATTTTATCATACAGTGATCAAATTATGCTTACAGTCTGTATTATAAACACTACATTTAATGTGACCATGACAAAGTCATCAGAATCTATCTAGAATGTACAGCTTTACAGTCTGCATGATGGAGCGCAAAGAGGCATTTGCTCTTTAACCTGCTCAGATGATTTAGGAGGGCTGGTCACACTCTGATTTCATTAAATACGCTTCACCTATTCCCTTGCTTCATTAATGAATGAGAGGTAAGTTAAAGATAGCACTATGCTAATAGGCTGAGTGTGAGACGGGGAAAGATCGAGGTAGCCACACGGGGGTGGGGTGGGGTGGGGTGGGGGGGTGAAGAAGGTGGTAATCGAGGCAGGACTCAGAAGTCATTAAGGTCAGTTAAGATGAGGTCTCACACTGCCACTGTGACACTTGGGTCATCAGTGCAGAGCTGTGAGCACCAGGGAAAAAGGAGGTGTGTGTGTGTGTGTGTGTGTGTGTGTGTGTGTGTGTGTGTGTGTGTGTGTGTGTGTGTGTGTGTGTGTGTGTGTGTGTGTGTGTGTGTGTGTGTGTGTGTGTGTGTGTAAAAAAAAAATATAAGACATAACTGTGGTTTCACATCTGGAGTATATACTGTGTATGTTACTGACAGACAAGTGACAAATCAAAAGGGAAAACCCAGAATAAACAAACATGATGAATGCAGATGCTTCCATACAGGACATGAGGGGTCACTAAAGGGTTTGATCATTATGAAAATCACGTGAATCACATACTATACAGTTCTGAAGTGAGTCTGGAACACTGTTTTTATGGAAAATAAGATTGTCAAAGGCAAATTCAAAATGCTTCATTGTTGAACCTGTGAACAAAACATCCTCGCAATTATTGAATTCACCATGATCAGTAATCCAAAATAGATTACTTTAAGATGAAGACTGTATTGTCAGTTTCCCCAAAACCGTAACATCTATTTGCTATTAGCTGTGCAAGTCTAAGCTCTGTGATTGGGTGATTCTTGCAAGTTTTATGCACACAATCGTATACCTTCAACTACTTTTAGGAACATTTTTGCACTGATTCAACTGAGCAAGTGGAAAAAATCATTCTCAAAGCACCAAATGAGGGAATATCTTTTCAAAGAATAGTATTCAGATTTCTGGTTTCAGAGACTTGTGAAATCTATGCCAACGAGCCCTGAAGCTGTCCAAGGAGCTCCTGGTGGCTGAACAATTTACAGAGACACTTTAGATTTTGTTTTTTCCTTTAATTTGTGACACATCTGTCTGCCTGTCTTAAATAACTGCCTTGCCCAGCATCTGTGGAGGAGTCAAATGGCCCATCCTGAGAAAACGTTTCATTATTGATGAACTGCTCCAAGGAGAGCTCCATCAGATCTACAGGCAATATGGGAGGCATTTTGTCAATGTATTCCATGTCTGTGCAATTTGCACTAACCTTAGGGACACAAAACATGAGAGTAATCAAGACAGGCTTGTGAACATTCATAAGAAATGGCAAATGTACACAGAGCCTATTAGAGACGACGCATGCTGTGATGTGGCCATTTCAAGAAAAAAAAAAAGTGACTGTTCTGGCCATTTTGACTAAAAATCAGAGTCGTTTGTTGTCTTTCTGTGAGTTTATTCTGACGCCTGCAGACGGACTCCCTTCTTGCTGTCTCGAGTGTGAGATGACAAAGAGCCCGGAGCAGGAGAAGTTGATAGATTATATACAATACATTATCTTTGTAGACAGGAAGACTTTGTTCTATCATCAGAACAATGTCAGCACAATAGGCACGTCATAATGTGTTGTACAATCAGGACACAAGGTTCACTTAATCAGTGCATAATAACATACTGTACGTGGTTACATGGTCAGCAGATTATGGCACATGCACACACCTAATCATATGACATGGTTATTCATTTGGTTTAAGACACAGCATATTCATATATACATATCAGATTCATGATGTTACATGGACAAAGTTACTTTCACTGTTCTACTGGCAATGTAGAACATATACAGAGGGAGTTGGCGAGTTTTAACGGAAGAATTTTGATTTCAGATGGAAGTTCTGGGCTGAAAGCTATGAAAAAGTCTTACAGTATGCGATATAAAGGATACAGCCACTGTGTATTCACAGAAACATCCTTATTTCTGGTGGCTTTAAAAAATGCATCAGACAGATTCACAAGCAGAGGACTGAGGGCTTCCATATTACTCTCATTACTATATCCATTTACAGTGCACTGAAATTATTATGAAAAACCCTGCTGAGATTCATATAGGCACTTGCTTCTCAAAAGGAGACTGTGATTTGAGTAAATTTGTGAGCATGTCAGTGTGTGCATGCATGAGTCAACCCTTATTGTGCTAGGAGTGGTGTGAGATGGTCTATTCATTTATTTGACTTCACTTTTTAACCATTATGTAACAAATCGCAAAAACACAAAAAGGAAAATATTCATATTAGAGGATGAATGCATTGTATCAGTGATGTCTACAAAGTTTGGGTGGCACAGTGGAACAAGTGGTAACACTGTCACCTCACAGCTAGAAGGTCCCGGTTCGAATCCCGCTGTGTGCGCTGGTGGCGTGTCCTCCACCATGCCTTCAGAGCCTGCTGCTCAAGGAAAAAAGGGCCTTTCTGTGTGGAGTTTGCATGTTGTCCCCGTGCTCACCTGGGGTATCCTCCATAAAAAAAATACCCCTACCCCTACTAAAAACATGCAAGAAGATCACCACCTGACCAATGGTAACAAAGAGCAACTGGTCCCTGGGCGCCACCGCAGGGTGGCAGCCCACTGCTCCTGGTCTGCCGCGGAGGAAGACTTACCAGGATGGGTTAAATGCAGAGAAATAATTTCACGAAGCATGGCGTGTGTACAGTCTCCTCCCTGTAGCATGTGTGCAGTGATTAATAAAGTGAAATCTTAATCTTAAAACTAATGCCCAGAGTATTAGGCAGGTCAAATAAACAACGGTGTATATATACGATGTGTATACAACGGTCTATTCTTCAAAATTCCATATATTCTCTGATATTTAACCTCTCAAATGTCACAATTTGTCATTTCTGATAGTAGATTGAATATCTTTGGGTTTATGACAAAACAAGCTATTTGCATATGTCACCTTATGCAATGTAAGAACAAAATGGCAATTTTTCAACACAATGATTAAACTTCAAGACCAGGTTTGACACAAAAAGTGAAGTAATGTTGAAATTTTTTTAATAGTTTTACTTGAGTTGGCTCAAAAACAGACACTTCAGGACTGTACAGTGCAACAATTTCCATCGCATTTGCTACTAAAAATCATTTTGTGTGAAGAGAAATATGCATCCACTAGCACAAGAGCGAAGGTGTTGCACTGGTATCATGTCTAAAAAAAAAAAAAAATAGTGGGGAAACCTAGGCTATATTACTGTCTCTTATCCTATTTGTCAGTTGTTGGAACAATGCATGGGAGTTGTAGTTCTAATTGTGTACTGTCCTTCTCAATCCGAATACAAAAGAACTAAATTTCCGGATAAACGTTCCGCCCTTGCTGTGCCGGGAAACCACGACGAGGTATTTTTCTTTAGTATCTACCTCGATAGGTCACAACAACAAGGATAAAAGACGCCGTTTGGAGGAAAATAGTACTACTACAGCATTTACGGAGTCTGACGCTGAATCTTCGTCACTTGTTGCTTCTTCATCGGACCGGCCTGTCTCCTCAGATACAAAAATGAATCGATTCAACCCTCAGTGGTTAAAAGATTTCACCTGGCTTGTATACGACCAGACCAAAAAGGCAATGTTTTGTAAGTATTGTATGGCAGCATGCGAACGTATCTCAAATATAAGAGCCATATCTAATTCAGACCAGCACAGACAGTTCACTGATGCGCATTGAAAATGTAACACTGTTGATTTTTCATGTTTAAAAACATTCAAATTCATCCTGTTGTGTTCAGGTGGCCGAAAAATGAAGGTTAAAGAATCAGTTTAACTGTTGTTCAACATTGTTAGAATTTCTTATCAGTATCAAATTAATTTAGCCAATAAACACATTAACTGTCCAACTGTGTGTGCTACTAAAATTTTTTACTTGCTAGCACCAGTGCTACCACCTAAAAAAGTAAGTGTACAGCCCTGCACTTTGCAAAAGTGCATCTATGCACACACACATACAGTATATCCTGGATATGGATACAAATACATTTATATATATACAGACACAAACCAAGTCCTCCTTCCTGTGTAAATGTCCTACAGAGAAGGTGACATACCTCATCTGCACATTATGTAAGATCTGGCCAGCAGTGTGGGGAGAGCACATGTGCTAATGGCTTAATGAATTAAGTCCCATCTCAACATTTTAGGAGTAAAATGTGAAAACCTTACACAAATTATATATTACTTTTATAATACATATATTTTGCTTAGCATGTCATTTGAATAGGGGAACCTCTGATGCCATTTTGTTTCTCTTTGAAGAATGCGGCTCTAGTTATTAACTCTTAATCACAACTGTCAGCAGATTTCATTGAGACAGTCTCTCTCTGAACACACACAGAGTGGCCTGAGATTTATCCTGAGAAACCAGGATAGCAATTCACTGACGTTCCACAGTATCACACTACTGAGGTGATATTTTTGGTTTTGAGTCAAATATATATTTACAACCATTGGGTGAATTTCCATGACATTTGGAACAGACATCCATGAACCCCAAGGGATGAATTCTGATGATTTTGGTAACCCCTCATTTTTTTTTTTTTATCTTAGTCTTGTTTGAAAATATGTGTTGCTACGAAAACAGGCAGTTTGAAATAGTCATTTTTAATGTTTTGAGCATCATAAACAGTTATGGCACAGGTCTCAGTATTAGGTATTTCAAAACTATCACAAATCAAACCAACCACAAGGGAAAAGCAGGAAAATATTTTGGGGGATTTGGGTGAACTGACCCTTTATAATTACTCTGCAGTTAGATCAAACAAATACATCTTTCTGCATAAGCTTTCATTTGGTTGCACCCCCATGGACTTGTGGATATTTGTCAAACAACTAAGTGAATTTCTCTGTATATCAGAGACAGTCAGCCTGAGTCTTAGAAGAAATATTAAAAGATAAATGAAAGTGGGAAGGTGTCATCTCTAAATGCCTGGGGAGAACACTGGGCTTGACATTGATGTAGTAACATCAAACAGTTTTATTATTGTTCACACAAACAAAAACAACACTCACAATGCCACCTAACGAGGAATGGCATGTTCTTCTTTTATTATTGAACCAATTACCTCATGCGTACCACTGACAGATGCCTTCATGAATTTCAAATGGTCTCCTGGCCTCCCTCTGCTACCACCTACCAGGCCTGAATCCCTGTAGCAGGTGAGTGGAGCGCTTGAGCATGAGAGTCACTGAAGCGTTTAAAGTGAAACCACAATAAGAAATTCTCACATGTACACTTTAATCTTAGACAAATACTTTTCAGTACACAATATTAAACACAGCTGCAGCTTTTCATGCACATGGGTGTAGTGTAGCTTTGTTCCAGACTTCTGAATCACCCTGCTAATGCACAAAATCTTATAAAGTTTAAAACTATTTTGCATTTTTTGGCTTTTTCCACATATCTTGCACTCAAACTGGTTTCTGTTTATATTTTTGTCATTTCCGTCTAGTTTATGTGTATACAGTACATGTGAAACAAGACAGAAACCTACCAACACATCAAACTGTCTTTCTGTGTGTTAAAATGACTGTTAGCAACTGATTTCATCTTTGTAATCAACCCCATCAAGAATGACAAGAATGTTGATGTTGGACAGTTATGTTTAGTGACTGTTTTTAAATTTATAATGTAATGTGTACTACCTTAATTTGATGTTGCATTCGTTGATAAAATGTCGGGGCACCACCTTCCTCAGCTAAGAAGGACTGCAGAAATTAACTGCTATAACGCTGATAAATATTAACGAATGAACTAACGGTAAACCAGTCTGATAACCTGAAGTGTAAATTCTGGATACAGGGATCGTAAATATTCAGTTCAAAAGGACACCGTCTAACCAGGACTTAAATCAAAATATCATTTATTAAGCAGAATTGTGGATAATGGGTAATGTACCATGAACAATAAGACAGAAGATGGGAGGTGATATGACAGAATAAACAAGAAACTTATGGCAACACAAGGGTAAATAAATTGGCGATAGTGAGAGGCAGTCTAAAAGGAGTAATGGGGACGCGAACGCGGAGTTAAAGGGAAAGAACGATTAATGGAGAGAATTTGGACGAATTGACCTAATCTTAACCTCACGGACCAACTCTTATTCAAACCCACTTAGCGTGCCTACTTGGTTGCTGGCGTCCCGTTGTGCTCTGCTCCGAACTGGCTCGAAGACGTTCCAGATGTTCGTCCGCGGCTCGATCTACTTGGTGGTCTAGTGGAAGGCCCAGACCTCCAAGATGACAAACTGGTGCGGAACGGGGCGTCTCTGGAACTGGTTCGGCGGTCGGTTACAGATGATGGACTGCTCCGGATGGTTGTGAACCGGACCAAGGATCAACAGCTGGCCGCAGGGTTTGGTTCGGTTGAGTCCGTGACGGATTATTTTAGACTGATAGTACAAATTAAGAGTCTCTTCGATGGCCGGTCGAAGAAGGCTACAAAATTAGTATTACTTGCCTAATTTCACTAATGAAAACAAAACAAAACGTTTGACTAAAGAAGAAGTTAACTTTGAAGTTTACGGCAAATTATAAGAATACGTCTTCTGAAGATTATTTACGCTACTCGGAATGCTTGGAGTAGCTCGAAGACGAAAACTTAAGGAGCAAAACGACTGTGCAAAACTTAAGACAAAAGCAAAGAAAATAACTCAGCTGAGAGTAACTAGACGTGAAAAGAAAAACTTTAACAAAACTTAGACGGAACAAAAACAAAACTAAAACTCTACAAAAGGCTACTAATCTACTAATCTACTAATCTACTACAAAATCTACTATAACTCTACTGAAACGCGCACTACACGCAGTTTTTAAAGGTCGCTCCGGGGCGTGTCGAAAGGCAGGCCATCGAATCACGGGAGACTCTTTGTGACGCGCGGTGTAATCTCGCCTACTGGAGCTGAACTAATCAAAGAATCATACGAGGGGCTCATCTGCTTCTCACTATGGTCAATCACATATAATTTCAATGACAAATTTCGATGGTATTTCAATATTGTTCACAGCAGGCATTAGATACTTCCTATGGTTGGGTGACAACATTAAATGACAACCATGGTACAATTTTATCCCAACAGGCATAATAACTCAATGAATAACTAATACAAAAATAAAGGTAGGAATAAAGAGAGGCAGATTATATTTGTCAAAAAAAATGATTATCACGATTACGGTTACTTATCGATAAATGTACCAAGTCAAGCATATTCAATCTGACGGTTAGGAAACTCTGGATGGTAGTATAGTTTGTGGTGACAGTTCATACAACTTTTATAAAACCGTTAAAATCACAACTTAGTCATACTTTGGGTCAGAGATACGGGAAAAACATCAATGTTATGCGTACCCCGAGTCCTGTAGGTTGAAAACATGAAAAGTTAAGTTTGACATAAAATCTGGTTATCTTGGAGTGTTGAGGAAAACACACAAACGTGAGTCACTAGTTGCTTCAAGGGATGTCCGGTTTACGACCATCAGCATTTGCTGATGTCTGTGGATTCCTCTGAGGCCTGCTATTTGTCTCTTCAGGCAGTCTTGTTGTATGGAGTCCTCGGGCTATTGGGGAAGTAATTAGCATAGCGTGGGACATCCTGATTTAGAGATAGGCGTTGACCTTTTGGCTTTCTTTCTTCAGTGTGTGAGTAAAGTAGTTTACTGAACCAGACTTCCTGTCTCTCTTCGAAATCAGATTGCATTATAGGTAAACCAGGCGGTCTATAATTCAATCGGTTGGCGGGTTTACACCTCCATTTCCCTTGAGTATCACCAGAAAAGGAGGGAAAGAAGGGGTCAGTTAAAGGCCGGTTCTGCTACATATCCCCCACTCGATTCGATGGTCGCTGTCCAGGGAACTTCGGATCGCTGAAAGATCAAGCAGAACAGGTGGCACACAGCAGCATTTGAACAGAGTTTGGGTCCGTTTGAGGTATCCTAAGAGCCAATTACTCGTTATAGCGACTTGGAAGAGTAACAAAATAAAAGGGAAAACATGCAATAAAGGGGAGACTAAGGTTAGTATGCAAGCTCGAAGATTGCAGGGGCTATGTTGGCTCCTTTTACATTATGAGCTTAGGATACACTTGAAGAGAAACGCGATTCTAAAAGTTTACAGGTGACCTAGAGATATGGGGAAATCCTACTTACAGCTAAACTGTTCACTGAGGATCCAATGTCACACAACACACCCAACATTAATACGTCAACTAATTGTGCGTGAGCGTCGTCAACCTGCACTACAGAAAAGGAAGAAAAGAAGAACAAAAATATATAGCTTTTACAGGTTGACGTACATCTACAGGTCAATTGACCTTATTCAACCAACTGCGTTATCTGACGAGAGTCTGATGCTGAAAAGAGTGTCGAAGGCAACCAACTGTTGTTAACAAACCACCAATAAATTGTTTGTATCTCTTATTGTGTCCACTTGATTGTGACTGAGTGATAGTGAACTTTTGTAACTGCTGCAACGTGTGGATTGTATCTACTGTCGTACCTTTTAATTAGGATCACTGAAATCGTTATGGCATAAACTGTCCCCCACTTGATTCCTAGTCAAATGGCTGGATTACAAGAACGGAGCGAGTATCACAGATAGTTCAAATTCTTGGAGGTGTTCAGACAGGGATGTCTAATTCAGATTTCTTCTGTACTACTGGTACCTTAAAATTGTTAATCCTTCTTCCCAGTAGTCAACGTTATATAATGTAATTTAACTCTTAACTGAGACTCTGGCGTCCCCGTTCATTCCCATGGGGGTTTTGAGTGGTTTTATCTGGTTCTGGTACATTACTGGAGGAAGTTTGTCAGTGATCAAATAAGGACCTGCCCAGTGGGGAAGGAGCTTGCGGGTGAGCCTCCCGAGACCTTGATTGGTTACTCGAATTGCTGGAGCAAAGATGTAGTACCACACTTTGTCCCCCACTTGGAGCTCAACATGTGATACTTTTTGGTCGTAACAGGTTTTGCATCTTTTCATACATTCGCTCAGGTTTTCCTGAGCAAAGGAAAACGTAGTTTCCAAGTGTTCATTCCAATCAGCCATGTACTGATGCGTAGTGTAGGCTGTTGCAATGTTAGCTTCACCTGGTTGATAAAGTAAGTGCATTGGCAAGGTCATTTGTTGACCTGTCGTCATCTCAAAAGGAGAGAAGCCTATGGTGGTATGTGGCATTGCTCTAATAGCCATCAGAATCAAAGTCAGTTGCCAATCCCAGACTTTGTGTTCAGCACGTGGAGAGTCATGGGCGTGCCTTAGCATCACCCCCCTGTGGCTCTGGTACACCGCGAGGGCAACAGAAGTGAGTGCATCAGAGACATAAACGAGAAAGCCCAGGACGGCGAAGAAGAACAGAAGGGCCCGAGAAAGAAGGCCATGAAGCACAGGATATGGCGTCTGGATGGATCCGAGGTCGTCAGAGAAAGCAGGTGTGTCACGAGCACTGGGACGTGGTCGAGCAAGAGCAGCAGAGAGAGGTGGAGTAACAATGCGGACATCAGGGGCGGGCGGGTGGGGAAAAAGGTCCGGTTTAAAGTTTTCAGTGTCAGGGGGAGTTTTTTCCTCAACCCCTGGCAGTGACCGAAGGACGTTGTGAACTGTATCTACCTGAGTGTTTAATCTGACCAGTACATCACTGCCGATATCATGTGGCAGATTTGGGGTAACCACAAAGGCATGAGTCAGCTTTCTATGACGCCGTTCCACCTTCCCTGAGTAGATACCATCGGCTGCCAAAATTGGTTGAGGCAGAGGATCTATAGGAAGGCAGGAGGTGGTTTTCACAAGCTGGCTGCTGGAGTGGTCTTGTACTACTGTCTCAGAGAATTGCCAGCTGATAGCTGACTTGTCAGCACAGAGGGCCAAGACCGTGTCATCAGCATGAACACCACTTATATCAGTGTTGTTGATTACTTTTGGACAGTGTTTACTGTCAGTGGCAGTGTCATCGAACTTACACAGAGAAGTGTTTTGTTCGGTCAACAGTTCTTGTTGTGGCCAAGGTGATGTTGGGGTGACATCTGGAGTCACGCCTGATGTCTCATCATCCCCAGTGGCCTCTGGCGGTTCTGGGAGAATGTTCTGACTCTCAGGTTCAGCGTCAAGGGCATAGCATTGAGCCGTGTCTTGCTGGAGAAGAGAAAGGGGCAGAGGTTCGCGGACCTGTGCCCAGAGCTTCAAGTGTTTAAGATCAATTAGAGGTTTGAAACGATCAAGGAGGTCATTACCGACAAGGAGCGGAATGGTGTCCAGCGGAGACACGTACACAGGGTGAACGCAGGTCATTGGGCCGATTGTTAGTTGTATCAAAGCCCGATTTGTCAAAGTGGTACTGGTAGGACCGTATGGTTGGACTTTCAGGGAGCAGGCTTGTAGTTTCAAGTCCCTGTTTGATCGACGGGCAGCAGCCTGCAGTGTGTTGAACAGTGCTGCTGACATTACGGTGATGTCAGCCGCTGTGTCGAGGAGAGCTTCTTGCCTTAGTTCACCTTCAAGTATAGTTGACAGACACAATTTTCGTGCCGCCCCTTTTCGGGTCAAATTACACAAGAACTGGAGACAGGGTGATTCACCTTCGAGGACTGAAGGGTTTTCGTTGGTAGAGCTTTCTGTGGAATCGAGTTGAACCACCAGAACTGCGCTCGGGGGCGTAGTCTCTTCCTTGTCTGACCCTGCAATCTGCCTTGTAGGGAGAGTGGGTTCAAGTTCATCAGGACTCAGGTACAGCTCTGTAGCTACCTCAGCTTGATGGGTCTGATCCACTGAAGGAGGAGGTTTAGCGTTAGGGACGGAAATTGTGAACAAGTCAGCTTTTGCTTTTTCTTTTACTCGTTCGTTTTGAATCAACCGTTTGATGACCTCAAGATCTTCCTTGCTAAGGCTCTCTAAGTGAGGGTTGCTTTCAGTATTGTCATCTTTCTTTTCCCCTCTGGACGAGTTGTGTCCTGGGGGTCGGTTTTCCTGTTGTTCAGGATTTCGAAACTCGCGCCGGCCATTTTGCCGGTAGCCATGGGCTTGGTAATTTCCATGCCAGGTGGGTGGAAATTTGTTTTGCCCGAAACTGGACTGGTGGCGATTTGCCCCAAACACTGAACGGTTGGGTCTGAAACCGGATTGTGGTGGTTGAGAATAACCATATTCGGACTCCGTTCGTCGAGGTGGAGGTTCCTTGTGACCTCGCACATATCGGCTATTTTGGGGAGAGAACGTGTTGGATTTTTGTGTTTCACCAACAGAAGTTCCTTCAAGTTCCAGGGCTTCAATTCCCAGACTCAAGATAGTGCTGGGTTCTGGGTGTTTAAGGGTGCTTTGTCTCTGCTTTGCAAACCCCATTGCAGCTAGTTCGCGTAGGTGGCGACTAGTGCAGGTGCGCGGACAAGCTGCGACACCAAGATGATGGCTAGTGGTGGGATGGAGGTTTTGGACAAAGAGTGTTTTGAAGTTAAGATCTTCCTCCATCCCTGGCTCGTTTCTGGAGCCGAAGTAAGCCTGACGTAGGCGGTTGTAATACTGTTGAGGTGACTCTTGTCTTCCTTGTTTGACTGAGAGAGCAGCCGTTAAGCCCGTTTGGGAAAGAGGATCAGAGAACTCTTCCAGCAATGTTTCACAGAGCAAGTCATAATCATTTCGGACATAATCAGGCTGTCTCTCAATGAATCTGCTGACCTCTCGGTTAGATGTCACCTTGATTAAATAGATTTTATCATCGACAGTAGCACCGGGAAACTTACGAAGATAGAACTCGATGTCTTTGAGATACTGGCTGGTCTGATCGGAACCACCAAGATTTGGTTCAAACCGAGCTATGTTGCGAGCGATCTTATCTAAGTCTCTATCTGTAGGCCCTTGCACCGTATAGTTAGAGGCGGCTGGATTAAGACGCTGACTGGGGCTCCCCCTTTCATGGTTAGGTGAGAGCCTCCTTGGAACATAGACTGGTTCCGGTGGAACTCGTGGGGAGGAAACATCCTGTCGGGTGTTTCCAAGGACCTTAGTGTCTCCCTTCTCTTCTGGAAGGAAATCATCAAGAGATATTCGGCGTCTTCCCTTTTGTTCAAGGGGGAGCTCTCTTCTGGCGTTTGCCAGTTTTGCTTCCATCAGTTGTCGCTGATGGTGGGATTCACTAGCCTGCTCCTCAGCCTGCACCAGACGTGCATGCATGTCTTGGAGGTGCCTTTGGTCAGATTCGGCAGACTCAGCTTGGAGTTGAATCTGGTGCTCCAAGTGATCCACCTTATTCTCAGCTCCTTGGAGAAGTATTTTATTCAAGTCTCTTTCTTTACTCGTTTCACCCAAACATTCTTTTACTTGGGCTAATTCTGACTCAAGACGTTTAGTCTCCCTTTCTTGTGACTCTTCATTAGAGATCAACCTCTGAATTTGTCCCTCTGCCTCAAGCAGGGACTGTCTCTGGGTTTCATTCTTTTCGTGCAGGCCCTTGACCTCACGCTTGTAGGCCTTTATCCTCTCTTCTGCTTGTCTTAGCAGTTTGTATGAATGCCTAAGCTGAGCAGCCATCACTACTGCTATGCTTCCAAGCGCTTTAGGCTTTTCTTTGCTTTTAACTTCATCATTTACTACAGGAGTGGTCAAATGTAACATGATAGTGTCTAAATCCTTTGGATCAGTGTTATACATCTGATCCAAATAACCAGGCAGCAAATCTCCGGTCAGATCCATTAATGCTAGCTCCAGCCTATCAGGGCGGTCCCTCTCAGTGGAGGGTTTAGACTGGTCTTTGTCTGCCATGTTGGAGTCTAGCTTTATCAAGGTTACAGAGCAACTCGGTTAAAAGGGTTTAAACTCGTGTGTGTCTTCACGAAAACAAGATTAAAATTTGAACACAATAGCATGCAAGTAGATTAACAAATGGTTAAATTCAAGAAGCAAGTGTAAAATGATTTTAAATCTTTAAGTTCTTATTTATTTTTTTTTTGTTTTGTTTTATTTAAGCCTTAACCCAAATTTCAAATGTTTGTTAGCATACATACAAACTATTGAAGTCAGTAATTAAGCAAGCGTGTAGGTTTCAAAGTTTTTTATTGTTAATTTATTTATTTAGGGTGTTCCTTATAAGCATACAGCTGTACTTCTGACCTTATTTGAGAAATTGCCAATCCGGTTTACCATTCCAATTTAGAAAATTAATTTGATTCTTTGATCCAATCAATTAAACCAATGGAATGATGCTTTGTTTTGAATTTAGGAGTAATTTAGAGTACTAGCAATTACTTAAATGTAAATGGGGAGTTAATCTGCAATGAAACTAGGATAATCGGTTCTGGTTGACAAGTACAGACTTGGTTAATCACACTGCTAGAATGACAATTCCAAAAATTTTTTTGAGTTTAATGAAATGGTCAGACTATAAATGCCAATTAACCTGACAGGAATAAGAGAGTAAAGGATTAAATGAGTAACTGGATTTTAGAGTAGGTTAAATAAGAAGAAAATAATGCTTTGGGTAATACAGTTTAGGCTATCACGAGTTGCACACACAAGTTGGAAGACACACGTCAAACCCAGTTAACCGAAGTGTCCACCAGAGGGAGGTATTATGTTTCTGTCTCTCCTAAAGGGTTAACCTCACATCGCCAGCAGGGGCGCTGTGGTTATTTTACGCACAGTAGAAGAAGATAGAGGGTTCAATACACTGGCATTACCAAGGGTGGCGCTACAGAGTGGGCAAGGGGTCACTGCTCTTAAAAGCAGCAAGCGAAGGAGGTGGGCGCGTTTGGCTCCACCCCCCTGAAAGGGCTAGCTGTTCTGGCTAACCAGCGTCAGTCAAGCTCCAGCGATCACAAGCTTCGCATCAGCAGATACAACAAGCAGCAGCAGTCTCAAACACACAGTTTCACTATCAGAGACTTCAGACAGGACGTTGAATTCAATCGTCTATTCTCCAATTTCCACACACTCTCAAGTTAACTTTAGCTTCTTAGCTACGGGTTAACACCGAAGGAAGATCCGCTCCGACGGATTGTCTGGATAACGGACCTACGGCCGCCCGACAGGCGTCGTACAAGTTAAAATTCAACAAGACAAAATAAGCACGGTGGCTTTTCCTTCAATTCTCTTTTCAGCACAGGTTCTCTTCGAACACTCAGATCAGCACTTCGGCTCAGCCAGATTCACTGGACTGTAATCAGATCGCTACTACGATCAACCAATAAGATTCCACTCTCGTATTAGTGGTTCACTGAATTCACCAAACCAACAATCGTTTCTTTTAAAACGTTCACAAATGACCGGCGTGGGTCACAACTTTTATCAGCGGTTCACCGCATAAACGACTAGCAATCGCTTCTTTTAATTCTCACAAGGGACCTGCGTTGGTCACAACTTATTAAAGCAAATCAAGAGTCTGCGCTCTTTGTCACGGCGGATATCCGCTCTACTCCCCCACTGTCAAGCAGTTGTCCCTTATCAGGTAGCTAGTCTGATACAGAGACGCGAGGGTTCTGTACCGATCAAGTTTGCTGGAAACTCGCAGCCAAACTGACCTAATACAGGACACAATCATAACCCTGGAACATCGCAGCAGTTATAACGTGCCAACAGGCCTTTCAACATTAATAGCGTACGGCGACGCGGCATGCACAACGTAATTCAAACAGTTCAATATTCAATCAGAGCTCAAAATAAACAAATCATCAGGATCCAGTTAATTCACGCTTAAAACAAGAACACATATATAGTTTGCACAGGTTGAAATGCTCACACACAAAGCCACAGTTTATCAAAACAGCGCACAAACGCAGTTGAGTCAAACAGCGCACATAAGCTCCTCAGTGGAAAGTCAGCACAGATGTGCTGCGATGAAGCCTTAATTACTGAATAAAACAATTTGAATCCGCCTCACGCGGAGGGCACCATTATATAATGTAATGTGTACTACCTTAATTTGATGTTGCATTCGTTGATAAAATGTCGGGGCACCACCTTCCTCAGCTAAGAAGGACTGCAGAAATTAACTGCTATAACGCTGATAAATATTAACGAATGAACTAACGGTAAACCAGTCTGATAACCTGAAGTGTAAATTCTGGATACAGGGATCGTAAATATTCAGTTCAAAAGGACACCGTCTAACCAGGACTTAAATCAAAATATCATTTATTAAGCAGAATTGTGGATAATGGGTAATGTACCATGAACAATAAGACAGAAGATGGGAGGTGATATGACAGAATAAACAAGAAACTTATGGCAACACAAGGGTAAATAAATTGGCGATAGTGAGAGGCAGTCTAAAAGGAGTAATGGGGACGCGAACGCGGAGTTAAAGGGAAAGAACGATTAATGGAGAGAATTTGGACGAATTGACCTAATCTTAACCTCACGGACCAACTCTTATTCAAACCCACTTAGCGTGCCTACTTGGTTGCTGGCGTCCCGTTGTGCTCTGCTCCGAACTGGCTCGAAGACGTTCCAGATGTTCGTCCGCGGCTCGATCTACTTGGTGGTCTAGTGGAAGGCCCAGACCTCCAAGATGACAAACTGGTGCGGAACGGGGCGTCTCTGGAACTGGTTCGGCGGTCGGTTACAGAGGATGGACTGCTCCGGATGGTTGTGAACCGGACCAAGGATCAACAGCTGGCCGCAGGGTTTGGTTCGGTTGAGTCCGTGACGGATTATTTTAGACTGATAGTACAAATTAAGAGTCTCTTCGATGGCCGGTCGAAGAAGGCTACAAAATTAGTATTACTTGCCTAATTTCACTAATGAAAACAAAACAAAACGTTTGACTAAAGAAGAAGTTAACTTTGAAGTTTACGGCAAATTATAAGAATACGTCTTCTGAAGATTATTTACGCTACTCGGAATGCTTGGAGTAGCTCGAAGACGAAAACTTAAGGAGCAAAACGACTGTGCAAAACTTAAGACAAAAGCAAAGAAAATAACTCAGCTGAGAGTAACTAGACGTGAAAAGAAAAACTTTAACAAAACTTAGACGGAACAAAAACAAAACTAAAACTCTACAAAAGGCTACTAATCTACTAATCTACTAATCTACTACAAAATCTACTATAACTCTACTGAAACGCGCACTACACGCAGTTTTTAAAGGTCGCTCCGGGGCGTGTCGAAAGGCAGGCCATCGAATCACGGGAGACTCTTTGTGACGCGCGGTGTAATCTCGCCTACTGGAGCTGAACTAATCAAAGAATCATACGAGGGGCTCATCTGCTTCTCACTATGGTCAATCACATATAATTTCAATGACAAATTTCGATGGTATTTCAATATTGTTCACAGCAGGCATTAGATACTTCCTATGGTTGGGTGACAACATTAAATGACAACCATGGTACAATTTTATCCCAACAGGCATAATAACTCAATGAATAACTAATACAAAAATAAAGGTAGGAATAAAGAGAGGCAGATTATATTTGTCAAAAAAAATGATTATCACGATTACGGTTACTTATCGATAAATGTACCAAGTCAAGCATATTCAATCTGACGGTTAGGAAACTCTGGATGGTAGTATAGTTTGTGGTGACAGTTCATACAACTTTTATAAAACCGTTAAAATCACAACTTAGTCATACTTTGGGTCAGAGATACGGGAAAAACATCAATGTTATGCGTACCCCGAGTCCTGTAGGTTGAAAACATGAAAAGTTAAGTTTGACATAAAATCTGGTTATCTTGGAGTGTTGAGGAAAACACACAAACGTGAGTCACTAGTTGCTTCAAGGGATGTCCGGTTTACGACCATCAGCATTTGCTGATGTCTGTGGATTCCTCTGAGGCCTGCTATTTGTCTCTTCAGGCAGTCTTGTTGTATGGAGTCCTCGGGCTATTGGGGAAGTAATTAGCATAGCGTGGGACATCCTGATTTAGAGATAGGCGTTGACCTTTTGGCTTTCTTTCTTCAGTGTGTGAGTAAAGTAGTTTACTGAACCAGACTTCCTGTCTCTCTTCGAAATCAGATTGCATTATAGGTAAACCAGGCGGTCTATAATTCAATCGGTTGGCGGGTTTACACCTCCATTTCCCTTGAGTATCACCAGAAAAGGAGGGAAAGAAGGGGTCACTTAAAGGCCGGTTCTGCTACAAATTGAATGCCAACATTTTGAAACTTCTCGCTCTCTAGAATATCTGTGCATGGAAGCTATGGTTTGGGAAAGATCATGGTTAAGATCATGGACATCAGCTGTATGCAGACTGTAGATAGAAACTTGCTTCCTCATAGACCCCATTTCACTATCTGTCCTTATTTGTCAGAATAAAATCCTTTCCTAGTGATATTAACAATAAATGTCTATTGAGCTTTCACTGCCTCCACATGCTTTATGGTTTAAGGTGAAATACTGTAAGCAGAGCTGTAATGGGTACCATGGGTGTGCTGCAACCATGACAGTTAAAGGGCTCAAAGAAATATATCCAAACAGGTTACAGGCTTTCCTGTTAAGTTATAATCGTTTCAGACAGCCTTTCTTATTCACAACAGAGTTCTGTGGAAAGATAGAAAAAAGTGGTTCCCATTTGTTCTGAGGTCTCTTCTATGGTTATAAAAGAAATATGGAAAATCCTATTAATTAGTACTCAACA
This sequence comes from Chaetodon trifascialis, assembly GCF_039877785.1. NCBI lineage: Eukaryota > Metazoa > Chordata > Actinopteri > Chaetodontiformes > Chaetodontidae > Chaetodon > Chaetodon trifascialis. The sequence continues at coordinate 12,213,633 of NC_092057.1, forward strand.
TTGTCTTGCTTCTAAAAAACAGCAAATCAGAGCAAAAAGCTCTTGTATATGGAATTAAAGTGATAGTTGCATATAGGACTGATTCTTTTTTTATTGCCAATTTAGCTCACAACATCTGAATGATCTCACAGCAGTTGAAAGGCTATTTCTGGGTTACGCAAGAGCGATATAAAACCAGACTTTTAGCTTTTTTCACACAGAAACCCTTCCCTTTACAATGTCACATTAAAGTTGCACTTTGTAGGAATGCTTACTCAGTCATAGCAGCATACTAAAAAACTTGCATGTGCCCTGTAAAAAACATTTTCTATAACTTTCCTCCATTTGGAAATCTGCATGGCTGATTACACAGTAAATATTTTAGGAGGGTGCAAAGTACTCTCAGTGCACGTCCTAGCTTCACAAAACTTAGAATTCTGTATGTACACTATGACCCATTAGAGCTCACAGAAGTGAACATGGTCACATTTTGCCATCCAATTTGTCATTCAAATCCAATCCACTCTAATTAAACATCATCTAAGTGGCGTAATTTTGTAACAAAGCCTGAATGTATTTAATCTATTTTATATCTAGACAAACAGCAGTTTCTCTGTTGCTTCACTGTGTTCCATGGAAGTGAAGCTTTCTATAGAATTGTGTGAAATGTATTTATACAATGATAAACACTGAGTTCTTTCAGTATATGATGGCTCTGAATGTGGACAGTCACAAGGTGTATATGGTTGGTGTGGTAATTTGTTCCACCCTTCCACATTAGGAGGGTAATTAAAATTTATTGCACCCATATGAGTAGCGTAGCTCTGCCCTTGTTATGCAATAATCAGGTCTGTACATTAATAATTTTCAACCCCTGAAGGGATTATTTCTCCTGTTATTTACACTCATTACTCCAAAGGTTAATACCTGAAATATTTTGCTCCATTCATTTGTAGTTTTTGTCTGGAAAAGACTGGTCTACTAATCTGTTGTTAGGCACGCTGATGTGTTTGAATAAGAAAAAGGGGAGATGGTGATTTATTAGATATGGATCTTGTGTATATAATGATTACAGAAAGTATTTAACTACTTAACTACTTAGTATTTACGACTAATTATTGCTGTATGTATATATGTTTAAATGCTATATTGTTGTATGTACATGTATATACATATGCTGCACACTCCCTAACATTAACTTCTGCTGCAAAATAAAGTAAGAAGAGGAATTACAAAATATATATATGTCAAGCCCAAGCCTATCCCTGCTGGTGGTGGGATGTGAAATGTGAATGAATGTGAATTAGGAGCTGTAAGCACTGAACTAAATCCCTTCAGTGCACCTAATGAAAAGCTCAGTATGATGACTTTATGATTTTTATCTATTTATTTATATATATATATTTATTTATTTATTTATTTTTACTTCTGGAACATCAAGCCCTGGAACATGCAACCAATTTTGGACATATGTCAGAGCTGCTGTTCAGCTGGTTTCATGGGGCTCAAAATTTCTAAAGGCACCCCTGCTTCCCTTGCTTCCAGCTATCAACAATCTGACAGCCAAGACAAGCTCAGTGCACGATGCTGTCAGCAGCATGCAATATCATGCCTGTTTCATTTCAGACAATGTAAAAGAGAACCGGCACTTTAACACAGGCTGGTGGATTCATACATTCTAGAAGGCGGTTGGCTTGCTAGGCTGTGTTTGGCCGAGGCAATGGACTATCACACACACGCACGCACGCACGCACGCACGCACGCGCACACGCACACACACACACGCACACACACACACACACACACACACACACACACACACACACACACAGAGGACTAAACCTGTTGAAAGAGTTAGTCAGGAAGACAGATGAGACACTGAGTGAATTACATACAACTATGCAGAGCTTTAACAATGAAATCTTCAACACTGTGGTACATACTTAACAGATCAATGTGAAGACTACAAAATATAAATGACAGCAGAGCTATCCTACAACAATCGATTGAAAAATTCTTCACGATCTGCCATTACAGAAACAAGGCTTTTTCCAAATAATAAAATAGTCCCAGACAAGCAAACATTAACATAACAACAAAATATTTCTCCCTGATGTGTCACCACAGAGTATGTGTTTTTATTCACATTTTAAAACATAATGGGATGCAAATCTTTACCTCACACACATGCATTCCTCTGTAAAACCGTGCCAGCACATACATAAGCACACAGAGATGAACACCCAGGCCTGCAGCTTGGTAGAGTGCTAATAGGCTTTGCCATCAGCTCCTAGCCTTCCACCAGACAAAAGGATGATTTCTGTCACATACACAGTCATTGCATTTTGCATCCAGACCTTTAACTGACCCTTCTATCTCCAGCAGTGAGTCATGCTATGGAAATCAGGGCCTACGCAGTGACTTCACTCCCACTGCATACAGACACACACTCTTTGCTACTCTCCAATTTAACCTCTCTGTGTCTCCATTTGTTTTCTTTGTCTGAAACATTGTGTTCACTCAGCAGGCACAGAGTGGGAAAAAGAAGACTGAATGCTGTGTTGAGACTTCAGGTGATCACCACGACAAGCACACCTTCTATCTGGCTCTGTGTCCCAATTCTTAACTTCATAATTCTATAGACTTTGTGCTGCATAGTACTGTTTATAGTGTAGTGTATCTGCAGTTATTTTGCAAGACATGAACATACATTACTCTTTCCCACTAACAAGGAAAGTATACAAGAAGCATTTCAATAAAAACCAACCATGTGACAAAGAGAGCTCAAGAGTTTCCAGTTATTATTGAGAATATTTGCTTTTGTCACTTTCCCAGAATGAATACAGTACATACTCAAAAACCTGTTGCAGACCTCTGCATATCATCATCAGCAGAATTGCACTGCAGTGACGTGAACAATTGAGGAATTGAGCAGGTCTGGACAGAGCTAAAACACTGAAGTTCGTGGCAGCACTATCATAACCGTTGCAAACCATTTTACACCTTGCTGATATGCTCAAGGTTATAGTGACTCAACTTTGCCATGCAACCAAACTCTTCTTAATTGTTGGATTCTTACCTGTCATCTTCTCTAAAAGGAGAATAATTGCCAGTCCTTTGTTTTGTGTTAAACTGACAATCATAATTCATTAAGTAGGCTCACTGCAAATATCACACCACTTTCCTGCTATCAAGCAAATGTTAGAGGCTTCAACCTATACTACATTTCCCTGTATGTTATACTCTGTGCCCCACCTCACAGCGAGGACAGCTCATACGACTGATCATGTGTAGAGAACCTTAGGGACAACACACACCCGCAGCCAATGACTCTTGTTTTATATAAATGCCACCACAGCTGAGAAATCTTTAGTCACATCATTGCAGGTAGGCGGGTCGACGGATCAGAATGCCACTGCCACTATCGCTGCACAGCAACCTTCCAGATAAGCAGCAAACGTTGCATCAAGTGTGTGTTTTGCAAGTCAGCTGACATACATTCACTGACACAATGCTACGTGTAATGGCTGGTGTGTGTTGCAGTATAGAATTAGTGTGTAGTTTGGACTTGAGACACAACATAGCTGTCTCTCTGCTGATATGTGAGACACAAAAGAATGGATGTAGAAGTCAGAAGACTTCAGTCTTCCTTTATTTAGAATAAAGTGTTTCTTGGAGCTTTTTTGGATTTAACACAGTCTCTTCTGTGATGACGGCTGTCAATAAGTTGAATTACCAGTCACCGGCGCCTATTCTTGGATAACTGTTTTGTATTTTTTATGTCTCTGTGCCTCCTTGCTCATGCAATTTAAACAACAGTGTCAGCAGGAGAAAGATTGTAGTGAGGAGGCAAAAGTTTAGCTTTCACATAAATCTGCTGGAGTTATTGATCTTTTAGTCAAGGGTTTTTACACCTCTTACATATCCTAACATTGCACTTGTTTCATTATATAGTTCTGTGCTTTGCTTTATGGCCACAAACAAATTATCAGGGAGTTTTAGAATAGATACAAGAACATCACACACACTGAAAGACGCACACACATACGTAAGTGGGTGCACGCAGCACTGACACATGCTCTCCCACTCAATCGTTCATGACATTATCACTCACTCATACAGACGTAACCACACACATGGATACACAGTTTATGTGTCACACACACACACACACACACACACACACACACACACACACACACACACACACACACACACACACACACACACACACACACACACACACACACACACACACACACACACACAGAGTTTAAGAGATAGGCCACATTTATTCAGGGTTGCTGTTTGCCTTGTCTGGGTGTCCGTAGGCAGAATTTGTGGTGGCATGCTTTAATGCCAGTCTCTTCACTCTAGTCTCTTGTGAGCTCTGTCTATCTCATCTCCGTCTGGTGTGCCAGGACAGCTTTACCATGTGTATTTCTTCTGCTCAAAGGCTCACCATTACTCTCTTCCCCTTTTTTCTTGTGTTCTTGTCTGTCTCTTCGTGTTGCTGCTACTTTTTCTTTTGTGATAGGCTGTCATTTGTCTTGTTTGCTACCTGCCTAGTCCCTTGAAGTAATGTTTTTTAGGCATCGTGGTCGAAAGATCTAAAGGAAGAGGGACAGTGGGTTTTAAGTTTGAACCGGGCCAGCAAAGCACATAAAAATCCACACTGTTAAAAGGGATTTGGGCTTTTAGTTAGAAGGACTATTGCTGTCAAGCTGAGAGAACTCATTGCCCATTACAACAAGAGTTACAACAACTTCAACTTGAAAAAAGCGCGGAAACTCATTAAAAACCCATAATAATCCATTCAGTTAACTTCAGAAAATATGTCAAGGTGGGCTTAACTTTTTACCAGACATATGGTATGGCATATTAATAAATGTATAAATAAATTCATTTTATATTTTAATAAAGAAACAGTTTGATTGTTAATTTGAATTACTCGCTCGCTCACTCACTCACTCACTCACTCACTCACTACCCTTCTGTACAAACCAATAACACAAGAATTTCTTCATTTTTGTTTTTGTGCGCTGAGTATATTTAATGTAAAGTTAGGCACAGGCACTTGCACACGTGCGCGCACACAACACACACACAAAAACCAGACATCTCACATAACCTGTTGTCATGTGTATTAAACTTTGAGTAAGTTTTTTTACTCTGTTGTGTTGGAATAAAACTTCATCAAAACGAGGAAGGTTTTTTTCTTTTTGGCCAACTCATCATGTGTGTCGGCCCACAGTCCACTGCTGCTTTCAAACACGCACACGTACACAAACACACACACCTTCTGGCCTGACATGTCTAAATTTAAACAACTGTTCACAGCTTTAGGATGACAAAGATTCCACAATAGCCTGGACTGAAACTGCTGATGTTCGTGATATACACTGATTTTAACACATATACAGTACATACATACATACATACAAAGCTCCCATATATACTGTACCTGGTCAGTACATTTTTTTTCCTTCTTTCTTTTTTTTTTAAGAGCTGGAAAAGTAAGCTTTAAAATTCCAGGTCATTCCAGCGTCTTACACTACTAGCCTGTTAAACTTGCAACTGGGGCTGGGAAGCTAAATAAAATAAAATAAATAAATAAAATAGGGGCACAGTTGCTCTCTTTACGTTGACTTTGGTTGGCTCTGGTGCTAGCGGAGACCCACCCAATATGGCGGCAATGCTGGATTACGCTCCAGCACGTAATGAGGCGTCTACGTATATTATGTCTATGGCTGCCACCGCTGCGTGTTGCCATGGATACAAAATGTAACGGTACACACATCACTCATGAGAAGCTCTCTTTTCTCACTGTCTTGTCAGTGCTGTGCCATGTGGCTTCTGTTTTTACAATGTAATCACTTACCATTCAGATGAGTGACATGGCCAAGTGTGTCCACTTTATAATAAAGTCGTGTTTATTTCATGTTAGGATACATTAAAATCTGGAAACTTTAAATTGTGAACTGTGCAATTTTTCAGAGACTTGTGATGATGCACAGTATTTTGTACATCTAAAAATACACATACACAATATGGAAACCGAACTTAGTGTGTTTTATGCTGATAATGGTTGTATATGGTTTTTTTTGTTTCTTTCTTTCTTTCTTTCTTTCTTTCTTTCTTTCTTTCTTTCTTTCTTTCTTTCTTTCCCCACAGGGTTACTTCACTTCAGTGTAGGCTGTGCTGTTTGGGGCAACTGCCCCTCAATGAGGTGGTCCTGCAAGTGTTTCTCCTTGCAGAACCAAAGCACACTAATTGTCTATTATATGTCCACCTTGTTTTCATTTTCTGACTTATTTCTATTGCTCTGTTTGGAGGAACACTAATCCATGTGATGTTATAGAGAAACTGTCAAGAGAGTGAACATTTCAGTAATATTTAAATGTTTTCATTTTCAACATTTTGAGCAAGTTTCTCAGATGCATTTTTTTGTTTGTTTTTATGAATCTCTGCAATTTACTGCAGCAACCCTGAACATTCCCTCAGAATGGACTCTGTTGAACTCGGAGAGTTATTGTTTTTCCCCAAAGGAAGGGTGGTCTTCTTTTTATGTATTATATTATTATTATTATTTATGTGTGGGACAGTGTAATTTCAGTTTGTGAGCAGTCCCAAGCAAAAGTGTGTTAGAGGGTGTAAGGGCTATTTTTTTAACATGTCCCAAGGAAGGTCTTTTTGTCTCGACATCCATTGACACTTATTTTGAAGCATGGCTGGTTGAAGTTGGACTTGTTTGGGGTTAAATAAAGGTCCTTATTGAATTGTCTTTTAAGCTATTTTTTCTTGTGTTAATATTTAGTTTGGCTAATTCTCATGCAGATTCTTTGTAGATATTATTTTGCTTAACATTTTGAAATCTAGCAATTTCTGTAAACTCAAGTAACTTGGCAATAGAGCATGAGAAAAAATAACAATGTTGCCCTAACTTGATAAAATAAGTTCAACCAACATCTTTTTTTTAGTTCTCTTCAGTAATGTTTTCCAGTCCACATTACTTGATACAGAAAGTTGAGTCAACAAATCGCCAGTTGTATCAATTATGTATTCCATGTTGAGCCAACTTGATTCACAGTTGTAGTTGTCTTAAAGTTATCTCAAATAATATTTTTAAGTCAACTTACTTAATACAGGAAATTGAGTCAACAGACTGTATGTTGCATCAACTTGTGTTTTGAAGTGTAATAAACTTGACACTAGAAGTTGTCTCAAATTAACTCAGTCAAAGCAACAAGATGACTTGACATAGTTAAGTTGGGTCAACTAATCTTTTTTTACAGTGCACTGTCAATCATCAAATGTAAATCAAATGTGAAACATGCTTTTATAGTTGTGCCGATTTGTCATTCCGGCTGTATTTTATTTCAGTATTATTTCTCTTGATCACAAAGTTATCATCAAGGTTGTTCATAGTTCTGTGTATTGAGTCTCAACACTCTTCCAGAAATTAAATGTAAATACTAAAACAACGATTTGTGGGGAAACGTCATTTCTGCCTTGATTATTTTCCCTGGCAATGTTTATTGCCAGTCACAAATATGGTACATTTATGTACCATTTATGAGCCACTCCTTGTGGTCAGATTTAGGTAATAAGAGTGCTTTGGTTTGGCACACACCAAAGCGCCTGACATCACCTTGAAAAAGCTGAAACATGCTGTAGCTGCTATGAGCGGGTATTAATTTGCAAAATCGGACACTGATGACAAAAATGAGAAATACTGTCAGTAAACATTTTGCTGATGTGTTCAGTATCGACATTTGCAACTTCGTAAAAATTTTAATTGGCAAGTATTTGGTTTAACTGGCAATGTTCATTTAACAACCAGTTACCTAAAAATTGGCCAGGTATCTCCAGATCGTTTCATTAATTTTACATTGAGTTTAGACACTTCATGTACTTGGATACAGTAGTTTCTGATATTTCTTTGACGTATTCATGGAATGTAATAACTGCATCCACGCATGTTGCAATTTTGTAAAAACTGTCAGTTCAATGCAACTCTTGTGATTATTGATTTCTTTGACAATGTTTTGAAAGATGTCATGAGCAGCACTGGTTGATTTTTCTCAGAAACTACACCCCAAAACAGCTTCTGAAAAAGGAAAAAAAAGCAACAGAAGGTGACTTGTCAAAAGTATAGCTAATCATTTGTAACTGGAAAAACTGCTGCATTTCATAAACAGCAGCTAATAATATAAAAGGGGGGGGGGGGGTTGAGTCTGTGGTTTCCAAAGAAAAACAAAATTCCTGGGTCACTGCAGAAGAGCTGAGGTTCTATATTAAATGGGTATACAATTGTAAACAGTACACAAGTGCCTCTGGCCAACTTCATGAACTAAAAGCGTTGGAACTATATCTTTAATTAAAGTGACTTTTTTTGTGAGTCACTGGTAAACAATCATCAAAAAGAAGCAAATGAATGTTCCCCTTCCTTTCAAATCAAATCAAAATTAATTAGCTCATGGTGAGTAATATAGCATACACAAATGTCATGTTATTTATAGAACCAAAATACAACCAATGCCAAATTAATAAAGTGAGTGTAAAACAAAAGCTTTTGACTCTACACTCTTCTCCCTCTTTTACATTTGTGTGGAATAATGGGTCAAGACATCACCTGTTAGTTTGACAGGTTACGCTGGAACTTCTAAAGTTACTTCTGAAATACAACCTCACCCTGTTTAACCTCTTGTCAGCATAGTATAGAGTATTCCTGTCTTTTCAGAAATGTACTCACACACTGGAGCATTGGGGTAAGGTTATATAGATAAAACCTGCTTTTGTTGCTGCTGTCGATGAAGCTGACTCCCTCTAGACTTAAACTTATTTGTTTATGCTGTCTGATGTGCACAACTTTCTAAATTATGTGGGATTAAAAACTGACCTTAGTTCAAGAAAGTGGGATTATTTTATTGGATTTTTTGGATTTAGTATAAATTGGATTAACTATAATCCCACTGTTGGAATCTAGTGCTATTGTTGTTATAACGTTCTGTTAGGCCTGGGCGATATATCGATTTTTTCGATTAATTTGAATTTTTTGTTGTGGACGATTTAAAAAATAATAAATTCGAGTTTTTTCTCCTCTTGCTACGACGCACCTTTTGCCCCCCAGGAGCTTCCATAGCCAAGACCTGGCCTTGTATGGTCGATGTTCCATATTATACAATAAAACTGTTGAGTGAAATCCCAACTTTTCTGCCTGTCGACTCTCTGAGCTAACTCACCAACCGGAGCCTCCGCTAACTGCTAATCCTGCTAGCCTCTCTGCCTGCGCCTACGCTCGTTACACAGTGGTATGGAACTGGTTTGGGTTTACAGATGTGGAACAGGTGACTGCACACTGCAAAGTTTGTCTGAAGCCCATAGCAACAAAAGGCAGCAGCACAACGAACTTATTCCAGCATCTAAAACAGAGGCATCCCACCGAGTGGGAGAAATGCCACTCTTTACGAGGGGAACAAGACCAACAAACCTTTTTGATAACAAAAGAACAGCTTGCACTTCAATTCCCAGCGGGAAATAGGGGTTACCTTAAGTTTTTGATAAAATAAAAGCAAAACTTGTTTTGAATTATCTGTCATTTGTACTTATTGTCTTCTTTAAAAAGTAGGAAAAAAATCTGAAAAAAATCGTAATTCGAGTTTTTTGTGAAAAAAAAAAAAAAAAAAAAAAATCGATTTTCGATCGAGAATCGATATCGCCATATCGTCCAGCCCTATGTTCTGTTAGTTTTTAAATCATTGCCTTTTTTCTATTTACAGTATATTTTGTCCAAGGAGGGAGAATGTCTCTTAGAATTGCCTCTTCCAAGTTTATTCACATTTATTTTGTTTCCTTGTATGTTAAATTTATGTGGTGGAGAGCTGTTCCTTGTCCTGTTTGAGTGTTTGGGCTTGATCAGGAACTGCTGTTGATGCAGACCTGCTTAGGTCAGTGACATTTCGCATGTAATTTTTGGCAACACAAATATACCTGACTTCACTTGATAACCAACAGCCATTCAGGCTCTTAAGTTGATTTGACAAACTTGTTAGCAAACAACTCCCAAAATAAATATTTGAATGCTCCACGATGTTCACCAGTACATCGTGGAGCATTCAAGTTTTTAGCATGTTTTTGCAGAAAACAGCTTGCCTGCTAGTCTGAAAATGTTGCAATGAGAGTGGTAAGAGTAAACCAACAGTCAAGTTGTGGGCCAGACAGCTAAACAAAGCCCTTAAACCTGCTTAAAAGTTCTGTTAAGATTCTGTATATTCCCCAATAAAACTGTCCCTCAGATTCAGTCACAATGTTTTCTCGTCGTTTCATACATTGTTAGAATAAAAATAGAAATTATAACAGCTTTGAAGCAAAAGGTGTAACAGTGGAAATGTGTAAAATGGCAAGGAAGTTTTTCCTCGCCACTGTCGCCAAGTGCTTGCTCATGGGGGAATTGTTGGTTTCTTTGTAGATAAAAGAGCTTGGTCTGTACCAGCTCTATATGGAAAGTGTCCTGAGACAACTTCTGTTGTGATTTGGTGCTATACAAATAAAATTGAAATTGAAAATTGAAATTGAAAATGTAATTGGCAAGCCTGTACCCTGAGAACCAATTCTTCTTTTACTCAATGACTTGCACATGAAATTGAGTGAGAGACAATGCAATTTCTGGCTCACTGGCCTGGCTGCATTTAAAAAACAGAGTTCAGTGCTTAGTTACCACAGCTGAAATAACAGATTAACTTAAGATATAGACCAATATGGAGGGAGGGGCAACAGTAGGGTAGACCCGGATAAAAATGTAACTGTATTATGATGTGATGTGATGTGATGTGATGTGATGTGATGTGATGTTGATTTATAATAAACGACTGTTCACAAAAAATGCAGTTCTCATCATTCAGTAATGAGTGAGACCCAGTGGGCCAAGATTTAGTAACCAAGTAATTTATGTTTCAAAGTGTCAAGCATAAAAGGGTGCCCAGCCCGCACACCCTTACAAGACACTAAAAAACATGACAAAAGAAGTAACATAATGAATGTGAATGAAGAAGTAGAAATATTGTACATTAAGTATACAAATGCACCACTGACACACAATTTCACAAATATGAAGTGGTCTTTTCTTAAAAAAAATAAATAAATTAAAATACATACTTGAGACCAGTATACATGGTTTTCTAGGACAAAGCGACTTGATAAAAGTAAAAATAAAAGTAAAAATGAAAAATGGCTCAATACGCTTGTCCAACCTTTTAACTCACTTGTGTAATGCAACCACACATGTACGTTATGACGCATTACACAAGCCATGTTTTCGGAGCTGAGTAGTCAGTGGGACATGAACCATTATATTGCAGCAGTTTGCTGTCAAAACACATGCATTTATCGTGGATGAACTGTCTTCTCGTTTAATGATCCAAATGTGCAGCTGTGTGGAAAATAATCCAAGGTGCATAGTGCCATATTTTTAACTCCCACAGCAGAAACATTTTTGGGGGCAATATTTGTCACTGCCATTAACCTTCAAGGCAAGATTATTGCTGTTTACAACATTCAGGTCAAGGCTGTTTCTCATAAACATTGTGCAGAAATGCTGTATAACATCAACTTAAAGGACACATTCAAACACATGCATCATAAGCAACACATGTTTAACACAAATCTATGCATGCACTTTGGATGACTGTGTAAATTGCAACAGTTTTGTATATTTAACTTGCAAAGGGCACTAAAAGCTAAGGATGTGAACACTTGGCCTCAAGCCAAGGCTGTGAAAAAATATGCCTTGAACTAGGGCTGGGCAATATGGCTGAAAACTCTATTGCGATATAAGTGTTTTATATTGGTCGATATCGATAATTATTGATATTTTTTTATGACCTACTTAAAATAAGGACCAGGAAAAAAATACATTCAATTTAAACATTTTTATTTTAAATTTAACTTTCCTCTGATTATAATCCCCTCAGCTATCAAGGCAGAAAGGAAATGTCAACACAACCATGGAAAACAAATAATAATAAATGTAAAAAAAAGTGTAAAAATGTAAACAGAGAGAAACCTGTGAACTTTTTTCTGCAGGTTTAGTGTAGAAAGTTCCCAAGCTGATTCACCCTCTGGTGAATAAAATGTTTTCAAATATGTGCAGTGTTTTGTAAACATAGGAGAAACTGAGATAGACTTGACATCTGTAACATACAAACAAATAAACAAACAAACAAACATGATAGACAGTACAGTAACACTGACTGAACTATAAAACCAGCCTAGACATATGAACAACTTTAGTCACTCTTCTTACTCTAAACATACATGAACTATTCAATTATATTTTTATTTCAAGTGTGTTTCAGGAAAAAAAAAAAAGTACGTGTAAGAGATGTTTATAACCTGGCTTCTCCACAGTGCTCAGCGGAAGCATGTCTTTAGCTATATGATATGCCGCTGCCTCCGTTACGTCTTCATGCCTTTTAGATGATTTGTCATCAGGCGCTGAAGCAGATACCTCTGCATGGTGGTCTGCTGCTTGTGCGGTGCTGCTGTGGTTGGCGGATGATGGCGAATACGGCTGCGCTCCAAAGAGTGAGCGCGGCTAAGGTGGTTAAACAAGTTTGTGGTTTTACCGGTCTTGGTGGGGACGAAAGTCTTGCATAAGTTACAGACCACATTGGTCTGATTACGGTCCGACTTATAAAATCCAAAAAACTCCATACTGGCGAGCTGACTTTCCCTGTTCTATCGACGATTATTTCGCTCGCTGCAGCGCTCACTTTCTATTTCTCATCTCACTCCTCGTGGAGCAACAAACACGTGACAATGACATGGCACAACCGAACTTGATAATGTTACATGATTGGCGTGTTAGCGTGTTTCTCTCACTGATTAGCGATTACTCCCTACGTTGCTCAGTTACCTGAGACTGAGTGCCTTTGTTCATGCAACCAACCTCACTTTGCAACTTCAGGTTTCTTCCAACGAAGAAAAAAAAAATATATCGAATGTTTTATCGAACGCATTTTAAATTGATATTGATGACGTGTCTATCGCGAGACATATCGCTATCGTTTTATCGGCCCAGCCCTACCTTGAACCCAACCCTTGTTCTGAAAGTGGAAAGTTTCATTTATGTGTCATTCACTCGACTCTCTTGACCTCTCTCCTTCATTCAACCCCTTCACTCACTCAAATATCACCTTTCATCAAATTTCTAGGTATTCTGTTAATGTCTCAATTACTTTTGAAGTGTTTTATTGGAAGGATGAGGGACATATATATTTATATATATATAAAATACACACATGCACACCAGCGCACACACACACAACATAGAAAAGGTCCTATCCTCATGAACTTGCGCATTCCATGAAAAATGCCCTTCTCTCTCTTTCAGGTTCTATGAGTATGCGCAAAGCTTTTTAGCTGCATGTTATTGCAGCTAAGGCACATTATTGGTAATATGCTAAAACCTTTATCATGATAATGACAGTACAATAAAATCCACGTTGGGGCAGAATCTAACACCAGTGACAGTGATATATATATATGTGTGTGTGTGTGTAATACTATAAGGCCATTCAGATTTTTCATTGCATACTTCACATATTCACACCTCCACATATTGTGTGGTGTTGTGTTGAAGGGTGGGAATGAACACATTTTATGAGATGCACGCATGTTGTGTTCTCACAACTTTCGTAATAAGATGCACAGTTGCTGTGCGACATATACTCCTCCCATATTCCCGAGTCAACCGAGCAATTCCTGTGGGCACAGAGGGCAATTGACGAGTGAGTGGAGGGAGGGGCACACAGCTGACGGGGTGCACAGTGCCAACACAGGAAAAGAACTACTTTGAAATGAACGGCATTTATAGAAGGCTATTTGTGAAATATTGGTATAACTTTCATTAAGTGATGAGTAATTGAGTTTCATGTGTCTATACAACTTTCCCTGAAGGCTCAATTGATACCACAAGGCTTTCTGATTTTCTTTCAAACATTGAAGAGGACTCTGCATTGAAGCAGCCAGTGAGGTTTTCTTTATAACAAAATAAGCTGACATGCCTTAAAATAGATATTGAGGAAGTTTCAAATAAATGAGGGCATGTACTGACAAAACTGAAGCAAAAATCAGAAAATCATACTTGAAAAGCAGAAACACAGCCAGAACAGCAAATATGTAGCATGTATGCTTAAAGAATTGCTTTAACTGTTGATCGACTTATCAACCAAACATTTCAGCCCTCCAGTAGCTGTACTGTTTCCAACCAAAACATAATAATCAGGTCTAGTACCATACCCGGGGAACCTTGTCTCGTTCAGCCGGCAGATAGTTCTCCCCATAACTATACCATCAGGGAACAAGAGCTGAGGTTTTTTATAAGGCAGCAAACAGAGAAAAAATGTCAGAAATATAAAGTTCTGCTTTTCCTAATACACATTGGGTAGTACTCATAAAGTTGAAATGTTCAAAATAATTTGGAAAGTCTGTGCTTATGGGCAGGGCATGTGCACCCTCTGACATCACTCACTCATTACTAGGGTTTAGGCGACATTACCGTGTATTATGTGCGACGGTAGGATGTGTCCACTGGTTAATGTGTTGGTCGCAAATGTCGCATTCAAAAGAACACTCAGTTCACTAGTCAGTTCAGCTGAGCTCTCAGTCAGCTGGGAGCGAACGTGCAGGGAAACACTGAGTAAATGATTCAAGTCAGGTGAATCAGGTGGCAAATATTTAGCTACCATGATTCAACAACATTGGTCTTGGACTGCAATCCAGTCCAATCCATATATGACAATATCTAGACCGATGTTATATGCACCGGCATTTAATTTTACTGTTACATTTCAAAAGAGGGCAGCTATAAGGATACACTCACTGAATAGAGCATAGTATTGTAGTTTACGATGCATAGTGAAACCTACAATATCAAAAAATTACAGATGTATTAAGAAAAAACAGAGGTGGAAAAAACTGGTGCCTGAGCCTGAGACTGTCTCAGATCCTGAAGTGATTCATTCACTGAATGTACAACACTGCAAACTAGAGTTGGGCGGTATCCAAATTTTGATACCGTCAAACTTTCCCCACATTTTCCCGGGGTATACAGTATTACCGTGACTAATTAAAAATCACTTTGCAGGGCAGCGTGACATGCGCACAGTTCAGACGGTCAATGCTCACGCTAAGAAGCACCAGTTCTAACTTGAAGCATACCAGAATGACGGGCGGAAACTCAGTTAAAAGCCTCGACCAAGCATTGCCACCCAAACGAAACATAATTCATACCCCATGAAATTCTATGCGCATGTAACGAAAACACGAAAATAGTGCACGTCAAAGGTACTGCATCTGCTGATTTCACCACTTAACGCAAGCCCTGTATCATATGAAAGCAGAGAGTCTGATGATCAAGAGGATGTCTGCCTCCTCACTGTGCAACAAAAACTCTGCGAGCTAGCAGCCAAAGAGTAGCAGAAAAAAAACTTTGCTAAATCATAAGTATGTTTTACCTTTGCTGTTTTGTGGTCAAAAGTTACATTCCAGCCCGAAAAAACGCTGCTAATGTCTCCTCCTATGACTCTGTGTTAGTTTGAGATCAATCACGAAGGTCCTGCTTGTTTACATAAAGAGGAGGTGGTGTCTAGAGTGGAGGGAGCACTCTTCATGCAATAACTCAATTATCTCTGGGGTTACTTCCTTCTGGATCGTCATTGGTGTTTCTATGGTGAATTTGGGCGGGTCGTTGAGCTATTGACCAGCGAAAGTGCACAGTTAGTTTCACCGCTCCGTCTCATGAATGAGCAGAGGACTCTGCTGTGCTGCCCGAAGCGCTATTTTACTGTTTTATTTGCATTTCGTCCTTTTATGAGAGCTAAGGACAATAGCAAGCAGAAAAAAGGCTGAAAACGTGTTTTCAACAGAAGACTTGCTCTGTATGCTTGGACGAGATAACGGTACTCTGCTCAGATGCGCCTAAATGAGCGCGTGTGTTAAATCTGTACGACTGCTTGGGTTCATTCTTAACATGTACTTTTGCACAGTCACCTTTTCCTCGAGTAAAAATTCAACCAGATACATTAAACGGAGTGGACTTCATTTTTGTTATGACGATGCTACAATTATGGTAGGCCCCTATAGACCTATATGTGCAGCATTTTTTTTAATGACAGTAATGAAACTGATACCGTTGCTATTTTTAGATACCGCGGGATACCTTATTACCAGATTCCCGCCCAACCCTACCGTAAACACGAGTGAGACAGTTGCTCAAGCCCCCCCGTCTCTCTCTCTCTCTCTCCCTCCTAAGTATTGAGGTCTCAAGGTAGGAAGTAGTGCCATCCATCCATCCATTTTCTATACCGCTTATCCCTTTCGGGGTCGCGGGGGGGCCGGAGTCTATCTCGGCTGTCAACGGGCGAGAGGCAGGGTACACCCTGGACCGGTCGCCAGCCAATCACAGGGCACATACACACACCATTCACACTCACACTAACACCTAGGGGCAATTTAGAGTCACCAATCAACCTAATGAGCATGTTTTTGGTCTGTGGGAGGAAGCCGGAGTACCCGGAATCGAACCTGCGACCTTCTTGCTGTGAGGCACACGCACTACCTGCTAGTGCCAATTATTTAATTTAATAATCGTCGTGAAAATGTCTGTCCTGTACATAACAGTGTAGGGCTTCAGCATTCAGTCTGCAACAGTATCTTTACCCAACAAAATTCTCTGTTCTCACTTTACTTGTTAGTGAGATTAACTCAACATTCAGCAATGTTTCAGTTCACTGAGTGGGACTACACAGTCAAAGTTCTGGTCAAGCACTGATCAATTCAAAGAGCAAACCTTTTGAAGAGACTCTAGTGATTTAGTACATTGTAAAGAACCGCTTTGCCCGATTTGACAATGGCCTGTCCACCGTATGAGCTATCCTTTAGTGTCTCTGCTATATTTTTGGGGCGTGTCTAAGCTGGTTTGCCAACCACCACAGAAGTAGAAAGTGACAAAAAAAACACGGAGAGTGAAACTGTAAAGCAGCTCAGGAGGCATCCTAGCCAAGAATTTGTTACAAAAAGGCAACTTCTGTCATGTATACATGGTTTGGATTTAGAAAAGATGACAGTGTGGATATTTTGAAGAATTTTCTAAATTGAATTTACAGAACATTTACTGAATCATGGTCTACTGTATATTGTTACCATAAGTAATATAGTACAACAGTACTTATTGTGGTCTTGTTCAGGAGTTTGCTCAAGGTATGTAGCTTCCTGAAATGCTGGGACATGTATTGATTTTGCCCTCCACAGCTGTTTTGTTGTTTTGCATTATTTCTGTCTCTTCTCAGTTTCTTTTCTCTCGGTTTTTCTCTTGTTGTGAGGTAAGCTATGAATAATTCTAAACATTAAATGCCATATTTTGCACACTGGTAATGTGCTAATTTTGAGCAACATTACCCATTCAGACAATCATTACTTTATTTTTCTGATTCCAGTGTAATGGATATGTTGTTGTTTGTAGCCTATGCCATGACTGATCAGCCTACTATCAAGATCAGATAGGCTAGGAATTATCAACTTGTGTCCACTTATTAAAGCATTTTCTTGTCTACAACCATCCACTGGCAAAAAAAACATAGATTTCAGCTGTGAGAGAATACATTTTGCCTTTAATTAAGCCTTTTGAAGGTTATTTGATGACACGCCTCTAATGCATTCACTCAACAAGATGCAAATGCTTTGATGTGGATCCTGAATCTTTAAAATGCTTACATTAATTTGTATACTGTCAAAGGCACTAATAGCAGGCTTCCATTGGTTTGTATCCATAGATGTAACACTTACATATAGCATTATTGAATAAACAGTCCTATTAAATGTTTTAATTAAAGAGCATTTTGTGTGTGTGTGTGTGTGCGTGCGTGCGTGCGTGCGTGCGTGTGTGTATTTGAAGGAGTAGTGCAGTTTCATTTTTTAATTATACAGTATGCACCCAGGCTCTCTCCAACTATCAATATTTGCAAACTTTGTCCCTGACTCAAGGAGAATCATACATGCTATTATTATCTGTAAAACGATACAGACCTATTTTCACCAAGTCTGTGCAAAATGCAGATTTAAAGATTTTTTTTGTTAAAATTTAAAGCTTTTCAAGGTCTCCAATAGTTGTGATTTCAAATGGCTTGAGCTGAACATTACTCATTTATTCAATGTTTTTTCAGTTTTGACATCAAGTGGCAAATCCTCTGCATTCTTTCTCGTGTAGTTGTAAAACACTGAGGACAGACTGAGTCACTAACCTCTATCTGAAGACTACAGTGCAAACCAATAAGCCTATAGCACATCTTTAATTTACCAAGCAAAAAATGTGTTTTATTTTGTTGTTCAGTGTTGAGTGTTAAGTGATTTTTCTCTGGAGTTGTCTCATTTGGCAAGGTTGGTTTAGCCTTCAGTGGCAAAGAAATTCAATAGAGCTGCTCGCCCCAACCTGTATGATGTTGTTTCTCTACATATTTTCATAGATCAGTTCTACCAAAGGCATGTCTTTGGGTATCACAGGAAACTTTTGTCACTCTCAGGGTGGAATTGTTCTCTGTACAACATATGTTTTACCCACCTGTCCATGGGCACAAGGAGCATTTTGCTCCTGTACCTCTGCTTCCCTTTCTGTCACCCTGCTTGGACAAGTAGGAAGGAACATTTGGTTCTTTTCGTGTTGGCAAATGAACTGTTGCATAAAGTCTCTCTCTCTCTCTCTCTCTCTCTCTCTCTCTCTCTCTCTCCTCTCTCTCTCTCTCTCTCTCTCTCTCTCTCTCTCTCTTCTCCCCCCCCCCCCCCCCCTCCCTCCCTCCCTCCCTGAGCTGACAGTCATTCTCATGTGTGACAGTGGAACTTTTTTCACTCCACCAGATAAGCATGCGCTTCAGGTCAAGTAACCTGGACAGCGGCTTAGTAAAAGGTACATGGAGGTCCACATTATCTTATTCCATTTCACTCTAGAATTCCACTCCTGAACCACAGAAACTGGTTTTAAAAGCAACCCTGTGAATAACCTTCATGTGTTGCTCATTTACACATAAATGTAAAAAGTAATGTCAAATATGGTTGCATATGACCATCATTTTTCTGAGAAAATGCTGCTGAGAGAAAAGGTTATTTCAAGGCTTTGTTTGGATTTGTTTAAATTCAACCTCCAGTGACACAATGTTGGTCCTTGTGGAATTCAGAACTCCTCATCTGTGGTTGTTTTTTTCCATTTTGACTTAGGCAGGCTGTGGAGTTGATAAAGACTCACAGCTCTGTCCAATGGGACACTGGAGGGCAGGAGAGGGCAGAGGTTCTTTCCTGTTTGCCCTCTGTCTCTCATTCCTCCCACTACTTAGATCAATAACAAGCTCCTTAGCCACAGGTGCTCTCCAGGGAGACAGAGCTGGAGCCTTCCCTCCTCAGCTCATTGTCTGTTGCTGACTCTAGCAGAGCAAAGCATTCAAGCCTGGCCGATGCACACAGCCTCAAGCCCTCTGAGGAAATGGAACATACAGTACGCAGGTATATACAGAGCCTTTTGTCATGCATGCAGACACAAATCTCTTTCCCACCCACGCACACATAGAAAAGATTCAGAAAATGGTTTCATCAAACATGGACAAAACATCATGCGACACCCCTCACACTAGAAAAGATAAAGTAAGATGCTCGTTCGTAATTGCAGTGACGGTAAGCCTCTTAATAGCAGTATGACGAATGGTGGGCCACACCATATATCACGCAGTAAAAGGAATGTTGCATATTTGTGTGTGTTAAAACATTTTTAGTGAACTGCTGTACATCACGAGTGCCTGCTGTGGCACCTTGCTACTGTCTAATATATTGTTACCGCCACACCAATATACACTCAGTAGCCCTTTACAGGATTCCTGATTTTCTCATCTCGCAAACATTAACCTTGGAAATTGATATACTTTATTTACCACAAACACTAGTTTAGTTCCTCAAGATCTTAAGATCAAGCTGGTGGAGCAAGGCCATCTCCAAGCAGCTTGATCATCCTATGACAACAGCTTAGATTAAGTAAAGAGGGAAAGGTCAACAGAAAATCAGAACACGTGTTGGATGTAACCCTTACTTTATTTTTTTTATTTATTTATTTTTTGCCTGCTACTGAAGCAGAAGATATAACCAACTACCTGGTCATTCAGATGTCGTTCTACTCTAGAAAACAAATGAAAGCATACAGAAGTACGGAGGCATACAACCTTCTTGTTAGCAGATGAATGCACAACCTCTGAAGCAAACTGCTCTGGGATGACTGTTTCATTTTTGCTAGGGCATGTAGCTTTATTGTCCTGTGGATTAACCAATCAACAAACTTGCAGCAATCCGGTGCTAAATGTTGACCTTTATGTTAGTTACGGTTGTTTGCTAGGTTAGCTACTCGCAAAGGTCCGATGAAAGGCCCCTAAAGACGTGGATCATCATTAAACAAGACAGGGTACATTATTTATGTTCACCTGTCTTTTGTGAAACTGTTAACCCAGATTGAATGTGGATTAACCTAGCAGCAAACTTTCAGTGCCGCAGTGTTGAATGTTGATGTTTAGGTTTAAGTTTTGTTATTTACAGCGCATGTTAATGTGTAGTTTCAAGGTGTATTCTAACAATATACTCTTCCATCACTGCAACAAATTCCTTTGAAATTAAGCAAACACTTTACCCCTTGACTACCGTGAAAAAGTACTAACTTTTCCCAACATTTCTGAAATTTGTGGCAGTCACTCACTGTTTTCCAGCTCGTCAGTTCTGTCATGTTTACTCAACTTAGGTAAATGTTTTCATAAACTGATGATCATTGTAGGTCTCTAGCATTCAAATTAAGAAGTGTGCAATGACAGGGCTTGCTTGTAGTTGTTCAAGATGAAAGGGACATCTATTCTTTAAACCAGCATGTGCAATGCACATGCAGTGCAATTTACTAAAAATGTGCTCAAGCCATATTCTAGTTTATTTTAAATACTGGCAGCAGGCCGCAGATGGCCCGTAGGTTGTAGCTTGGCTATCCAAGGGCAAGCTGAAACTTGTAGTCTGGAGAAATGGAATAAACCATGGTGGATGCCAATTACTTCTTTCGATGTCAAGTTATTTCACAGAAAACTGTGCATTCTTTTATGTGGAGCAATATCAACATATTTGAGCATGTCATACATGTCTGTTACCCTTGCATTGCCATCTATATCACTAGTATGCTGTCATATGTACACAGATAATACTTGACAATTGCGTAATGCTTTGAGTTTGTTCACTCCCATTCCAGTGGGCTGTTGTTTTAGAGTAATCACAAACATATAGTTAGGTTTATCCTCTGGTTGTCCAGGGAAGATGCTGAGGTCTTGTACCAAGGCCAATCTTAGCTGCACATTGTAATCAGTAAATGTTTTATGCTAATTGTACAAGACAACTCAAAGACCAGTAATTATCATTATATTATTATTATTAATGAGTGATTATTGAAGCCACTGGCATAAATCAACACAGCACAGGTGGCTAAAATACTATATAACATGTTTCAAACTTCATGTTTTTAAATATACATTCAAATTCTGTATCTCTACAAATTCATGCTTTCATTCACTCAGTAATATATTGATGTAGAGCACGCAGTAGAGTTTTCTGCAAGACATTCGGCATGGGGTTAGGTAATATGGTATAAAACTGGCAGATCTGACAACCTCTGGCTCTTCAATACAAGGAAGAAATTCATGAGCTACCATAGATGGGATGGAAATAACCTCTGTGCACAAGTCAGGCAGGGTTACATTGCACACGAACAGCTTCAAATCACAACTCATGTCCTGTAGAAATACCAAGAGGAAAGATGAAGAAAGAAGTAAATGAAGAGGGCAGGTGGAGGCTGTGGACTTTCATTACTTCCAATAAATTGTATAGCTGGCTGTGATTTTTTTGTGTGTATCATAATCTCAGGAATTATAATGCCATACATTCTCAAAAATGCTCAAAAAAAAAAAAAAGAAATGTATACAAAACAAAAATATAGGTTATGCTAAATATAAAAGATGAAAAAACATACATTTAAAACGCTTTTGAAATAATCAGTACAACACCCTTGAGTCTTACATTCTGTGGACTGCCGTACTTAATGTATGTAGATGTCCTGCTGATTCAATACCAAGGAAAAACATTTCCCACAATAAGTACTCTGTTATCTACATCATTTATGCTTTAGGTTGTTCTCCCATAGCAATTGCATGTCCTTACCTAGAAATGTACCGAACAAGTACAAAAATTTAACATGTCATTGCAGATGTGTTTTTCCTTGAGTATGAGGGGGCACTTACACAGCTCAAGCGTCACTGATTGAGCTCCAAACTCTGTGTCCAAAAGTGCTGAGTCCAAGTTCAGTTTTAAAGCTTAAAAATAACTTCCAGAAGAAAAATTATTGATCACAGGTTTGCAGTGAAAGCTTGGGAAAAGCTGTGGTCCTATGTGTTTCCCCTACCATTCAAAAAGGTGTACAATGACAAAAGATGATGCCAGAGAGACAGCAGTAGGTCAGCTGCCCAAGCATCCAACTCGATCCCTACCAATGCTCAGCACTCAGGATGGTATGATCCTAGAGGTTAGGAAGAGTAAATGTAAAAATAGTAATGTACGATTATAGCCAGCTACATTAAATGTGTATACTAGATGTGTTATATACACACTTGTCACATTTTACGGGAGTGGCATTGTGTCTATCAACTCCACATTGATAGCTAGCTCTCGTGATCTCAAAGGGATTTTCAAGGTCACTTCCACAAGAGAGACGGACTGACAAATACTCTGTACACTGATCTGAGTTCGTATTTGCTGATGAGGTGTTATTTGTTTACGAGAGGTTAAGCCACAGAAGTCGACGAAGCAATGTGCAGATTCCACTGTGGTCATTGTCTGCTTAGTCTGTGCTGAAACTGAAACACCTTAACACCTTCAGGATGATCAGTGTCAACTGTGATCTACACCTTAACACCCAAGATGAGCACTTGACCTCACTCATTCTATTGTTGTTAAATGGGAGCAAATTCCTGCAGCCACTGACAAAATCTTGGCTCCCTACTTCATAATTGTTATCCCACTTCAGGGTTAACTCGTCAACATGTAAGATAAGAACGTGAGGCAGTTCCTCAGTTAACATACTGTTACTACAAGAGAGTCTGCAGTATGTGGATTAATGAGTTTATGCCAGTTTCTGTGTAGTTGCAAATTTGCTGTTACTTGAAAACAGTCAGGGAGTGTGTATAGTGGGGTAAACAATCTAGTTTTAAAATTTGTTTTTAGAGCATTATTCTCTTATCTCTTCATGATCTCTGATCAGGGAAGAGTAATGTCCTTCCCTCCTCCTTGCCCTCAGAGTTTCCCCTTTTGATTATCCATTTAATCCCTAATGATTTCCAGGTACAAATCACACTATGAGATGGCATTTTAGCTCTTCCTGTCGGATCCACACAGACATTTTTCACTTTCACTGTGCTTGGCATCAAGGGCTATTCATAACAACTTTTAAATGGCTGAAGAATTAAGATGGACAACGTCAGTTTAGCAACATTAAATTGGAACCAACTTGCTATTAAAGACCACAAGGATAAAAAAAGACAGCCCCTCCCACCTTGGCTGAAAGAGTTTAGACTGCTACCTTTCACAGATCTATTTTTAAAGGGTGACTTTGAAACAAGGACAGGGGTTAAGGAGGAGAATTGGGACAAGGCCTACATAGAAAACAGTATCTTTTATGGCTCAGTTGGCATTACTGTCATATCCTCTATGCAGTGATGTCTCAGTGAAAATAAAATCCAATTAAAGGCCTTAATTTTCTGAAGGTGAATGTTAAATTAATGCTAAATTTATTATTAAAATATCACTAACTCAAAGCACAGTTATCCAACCATATATTCCAGTCATGGAAACATATTGTATCTAGGCCCCTTGCACAATCTTTACATGCTCACAAGGCTCTGCAACTGTTGATTCATTTATTAGAAAGAAGGCTAAAATCCTCATGACAGCAAGCATAAACATTTGAAGAAATAAAGAAACTACAACTGATTTTAACTGAAATACATGCATGAGCAAAGGTTTCCAGTTTGTCAGAGCAGCACCATAATTTAATTCTGCAGTAAATGAAGGACAGTGAAACTCCAAGTTGGATTTAATAAAATCCGGATCTCTAATCTTGTCAGCATATTATGCAGAAAATGATGGGGATGTGTCCACGGTGGCTGGATATCCCCACTTTGAATGACGATGGCTACTTACAGAAGCACTGCTTCATGAATCAGCATGGCATGTCATTGATCTCGTCCAGTTTACAGCTGGAACTGAAATTGAGGGACACTGTACATTCAAATACAAGAGTCAATCAAATCTGACACTTAGTGCCTAAGCCAATACTGCACAAAGAGAGACCTCCCTGATAGTAGTTAAAGCTTGCTGTGCCAGGCATCTGGAGTTGGCCACAGTAATTTTGCTCTCAGTTTTCAGAGATCTGCACTCTCACAGGCAGGCATAACTTAGCATGATAGTTGTTAGTTTTATTACATGGTGAATAACTCGATTCAGTCCTCTATCCCTATTAAGACTTTGGAAAAGCTTTGCTGTATTGCATTTTGGCTCTGTCATGGCTGCAAGAGATGATCTGCTGCCATTCTAGCAGGACTGCCAATGTCCATCAACAGCTCATTTAACCTCTCCAGTATATTTACATGCAAGGTCTATTTTTTGGGGGCAGATCACATCTATGAAATGAGAAATTTACTTTTTTCTTAAAAGTATGTGCAGTAGATGCCTGTTTTTATTGTCCACTTTGTCTTAATATACACACAGCAAAACTATTTTATCTTGCTTGTCCTCCTACAGTAAATACCTATTTTTTCCAGTTAACTTAAATATAAAAAGATGACATGCAATCCTGTAGCATGGTAATTATAACAAGTAAAGAAGAGTCACAAGGTAGTTGTTTGCAAATAAATCAGGTATATGCTTCAAACATTCATGTATTCAGTATGCTAATAAAACACAAAAAAAAAAAGAGGAAGAGGAGTTGCAACATCCCTATTTGAAGCCTCTGCTCCTTTAAACCCACTGGTCCTCACTCACAATCCCCCACACCCCAATCATCCTTAATGACAACTTTCCATCTTCCATGGTCCATTATTATATCCTGTACAAAATATTAGGATTTGCAGCTCTTTCCATGAATAGACTGACTGGATCAGTTGCAAAAGTTAAGAGCCTTCATTTCACTAGATTCACCCACTAATTTCATTCATGAAAGGAAGGCGATAGGATTTAGATGGATTTTTACGCTTTGAGGCTAGTGAGACCTGTGTTATGCAAAGGAGGTTCAGAACAATATGAGAAAAGGTGGTATAAGGGTGGAATTGATTTTTAATGATTATGGGTTAATGACTTGTGTGCAGAGCTCGTCGACACAAGTTTCCGAAATTAAGCCTCCATCTTGCAGTGCTGTTTTCTGTTCTCAGACGATGTCAAGCTACTTTTAAGGAGAGATCCTGACATTAAATGAGACAACTGTAGTGCTATCTACACTCTCTCCATCCCTGAAGACTCTTTCACTAAAAACATACAGGGAAGATGTAGTATGGTCGTTTAAACGATTCAGAGCGATCAAACCTACTCCTGTGTGCTGGATGCTGGTGTACAGGCAGACCTTTTCTGTTCTCCTTCAGCACTTTCACAGCTCAGCATGAATCCACTCTGCTAAAAGGCTTATAATAAACTTCCAACACTCAAAGGTGCTCCTGAAAGGCTTCTCCAAGCAGGGTGAGAGGAATAGCCACCTACTAAAAAATTGGCCACTGTGCAAAACCAGAAAAGTATATTGTAGGCCTATTCATTGCAAGCAGCCAGTCTTTAAGTAAGTATAATAGGATTTAAGAGTTAGATACATAGAATAGTGGAACAGAGACCCAGAAACCCGTGACTGCAGCTTTGACAAGGTGATGAAAGTTTTTTTCCTTTTTTAAGCTGCATGTCTCTGCTCTTTTGTGTGGAGGCTTTTGCTATGTATGGGTTTATAAATGGATTTATAAATTTCTTTAAAAATACTCTCATGCAATTCAATGTGTTAAGATGTGTAATTAGATCAATGAGTTAAGTTTTGAATTTTTAAAAAAGATGATATTCAGACTACATGCAGTGAGCCTAGTCTTTGCAAAGGCATTCACTAAATCAAAAAGAATCACTGATGAAGGTAAGAGCATCAAAAAATGCACAAAATACAGTTAATCAAGTCTATAGTCAAAGTTACCTCAGCCAGTATGAAGAGAAAAACAAATTAAGTTGAATCCAAGTAAATACAGACATAAAGGACAATCAGGGTTCAAGTAAAGTCAAGTGTGTTTAAGAAACAGCTTGAAGGCTTCCATCTATTAAGCCTGCCAGTAACTCAGAGCACCCTGCCACCTAAATGCAAAACTCTCAACTGCTCCTTTAGAAGAATGTTTATTTTGAGATTTACACTGTCTTTAGCAATTATAAAATATGGACATTTTCTTCCATCTTCTATCAACCCCTGTAACCTAAGATCAAGCACGTACTTACACAAGTATACATTGAGCAGGAGCAGTGAAACACAAACACAGTTATACTCAAACAAACACCTACAGTACAGGCAATTTTACTTCTCCAAACCTGCCTGCCTTTGGACCGTGGGAGAAAACCAGCGTACCTAGAGAAAGCCCACACATAAATGGGATTAACATGCAGAAACCACACACAAACGTTCCTGCCTATATGTGCATACATTATTGTGTTTGCATACAAGAATCAATCTTTGGGAAAGATAGCTAAGCACTACAGTGCTAGTCTTCAGCTTTTCAGCTGCAGGCTTGGATGTTTGGAGCCCACCACTGACATGTGAAGGCACGTATGTTATTTTTTCAATATGTAAATATATGAAATAGCAAAATGCCGATATTCAAATGTGAAGTGAAATGTGTAAACAGAATCCAAATGAATACTTTGGATTACAACTAGGGTTGCAACTAATGATTATTTCCATAAGTGTAACTAACAATTTTTTTTTTAAATCCCTTAATGTCGTGAATATTTTCTTCATTAATCAAACACCCATCACTATCTGCCAGCCTCCAGTTTGTTTTGTCCACCAAACAGTTCAAAACCCTAAAAGTCTCAGTTTGTTGTCACATGTGACTAATAAATGAAACAACCTTCACATTAGAGGGGCTGGAGCCACCATTTTTTTTGCTTGAAACACAATTCAAACGACTAATTGATTATCAAAATTGTTGTTGATTAATTTTCTGCCAATTAACTAATCAGATATTTGAGATATTTAGAGAAATAAATTTCTATTGATATCTTTAATTATCTCAGAGGACTCCTTTTAGTTGTGCAGATATAGTATATAAACTGTACATTGAGTTGTGCACAGAAGTGATTGTAGGACTTTTCTTGAACTTATTAATGTCATGCATTACTGCAAACAAAGCTGCATGTAAGCAACGTGTTTGCATCCCGTCGCCCTGTCATTCCAGCTTATGCATCTGTCTGTCAACGTTCACATCAAAGCAACCCTGATGGGCTTCATAGCCGATCCTCATGACAACAGGAGATGTTGGCTTATTAAAAAATAATATAACCTCTTTTATGAGGCAGAAAATGTCTGGAGAAACATCTGTGAAACAAGTTGTGTATTAAATATGTAGGAGCTACATTCAAAATTCCTTTTTGCATGGGATGGCAGAGCTATAAAGAGAATCCAGAGTGCGGGCCCCCAAGCTCATTCAAGTCCCGCCATTCTCCCTATCTGACAGTCAAAGCAGAATGATCTTGCTCTCTCTGCCTCCCTCTTGCCATTTCCCCTACTCTGTGGGGATAAAGCAGTCAAAATGTTCCTATCACTGCCAGAAATTAGTGACTCAGGATTGTATCTGATCGTTTTAGAAAATCAAGAGAAAAAAAAACACAGCATTAAGAGGTATTTTTTGTAGTCTGCTTTCCCTGAAAGCATTTGCGCAGGCTAAAGAGTTCATTAATGCCGTTTTTGTTCTGAAGTGGAGATCTCTGGAGACATCCAGAGAAATGAAGGAAGGATGGGGGTGTGCTGCAGTACAGCAGGAAAAGGAGAACAATACTGGTAGATGGATTAAAGAGGCTGGATTTTAAAGGCTTCTTTATAACCTTTTAATGTAATGTTGCTTTATACTTCAGAATTGCATTGGACTGATATTTTCTATTTATTTTCACACATCTGACTTTCCGATCAAAGAGGATTGTGGAATCTGGCTTTGTGCTTTAATCATTAACATTATTTGCAGAGAAGTTCTGTAAGGGACTTATTATTCTGTGGTTTCTGTGGCATTCTGCCAAGGCCTAATATCCATCAGGCAATAGTTACCCTCCATTTTAATTGCAGCCGTATTACACAGCTGCATGGTTAAAAAAAATAAATAAACATTTTTTGCAATAAGACAAAATCACTGGTGACTGCATTTTGACACGTTTGATATGGTATTATGATGGTTTGAACCTACTTCTCTATTTCTGGTGGTATCAGTCTTCTCTCTGAGGGGAAACAGTTTACACAGAAATCACTCAAATATGATCTACACAAATAGGGCTGACGCCTGCAGTGGTAGCTCCAAAAAAGAACATTCAGCAGAATGTACACCATGCAAATGTAGACATCAAGTACTGCTCCCTGCTGAGTACAAGCAATCACACACAAATGAAAAATGTAACCAAGCAAGTTGTGCGACAATGGCAATTTCTATGTTTTCCAATTTGAGTCCAAATTAGAAATCGAAGAAGCCCCATGACTAACATTTAGCCTGCTGCTCTCAGAGGCAGAACCCCAATACTGAATCACGCAGGGAATGCTAGTTTTATTTTTCCAAGATTAGAGAGAATTTGTGCGTGTATGTGATGCAGAAAAAGATGGATGCTTGGGCTCATGCTGTATTTTCCTGCTTTCCTTAAACATTAAAAAAAATAATAAGAATAGAAAGAGATAACAATATCATCAATCCCAATGAGCAAAAGTTTGGAAACACAAAAACACACATGATCCTTTTAGAGGATTTTATGCTATAAATCTCAGACTAAATACTTGCACCATTTAAAATAGTGGTAAAATAGATTAAATCATGTGTGTGTGTGAGAGAGAGAGAGAGAGAGAGAGAGAGAGAGAGAGAGAGAGAGAGAGAGAGAGAGAGAGAGAGAGAGAGAGAGAGAGAGACTGTGTGTATTCATTAACAGCTTAAGGTCTTAAATACAGAGATTAACTGGAATGTGTGGGCCTGTGGATTTTAAGCATTGTCATCTCTGGCCTTTGGTCTGCTGCACTAGAATGTCTACTGCCTTTGAGCCTTGAATGATATGTCTCAGTGACTGCTGGCGAGATGAAAGGCTCCATTTTGAAGTGGTTAGTGCTGGTGTGCTCGACCGGCTGCCTTATATTCCTCCTCCTGTCAGAAACACTTGGCTAGACATGTGTGAAAACCCCACTGCCATCCGGAGCCTGTTATCACATGAAGAGGCTGCTCTCTGACCATAGGACATTTCTGAGCATGTTATTGTCCACCGCATTGTGTGCAATTTACTTTGAGGCTCGGGGGGACTCAAAGTAAACAGGGGCAAAATGCATTGATGGCACTTCGAATAGTGATGAAATCCTATTTGAAATGGATACACTAGTGTTGCCAAAGCATACAGACACCTCTCTACAGCTGTGGAGTTAATATGGATGTGGGGAAACTGCAATTTACATGCTTGCCCATGGAATGGACACACCTGGGGTTGACTTGATGAAGAAAATGCTTCACTTTAGATGCCAAGATTTTAATTTTAGTCTTCTTTTAGCTCTCCATTAAGTCATTTTGAAACTTAAAAGCCTCATTCCCATCAAGTGCCTGTCGTTGAGATGAAGAGCTATTACTTTCACATCTGGTACCAGGAACAATAGCATCAAAATAAGATGGTACGGGGAGGGCTCTCTCTGAGCAAAACAGATTTTACTTAGCTCTCTGCAGCAGGCTGTTATAACAACAACTGGCACAGATCAAATGGAAAATATAGACCGAACAGATGAGTTTTAACCAGTTTGGACAGACAGATTTTATGAAAAAAAAAAAAAAAAAAAAATGATAATGGCTTACATAATAAGTACCTAAAATCAGTGCAAAACAAAAATACAGAATAAGGATGTGCTAAAGATTTGCATGCCATCGAATATGCCGTATGTGGACACCAGGTATTTAGAGAGCAAAAACAACTCAATTTACTCAACCTTGCAGGTAAATAATAAGTCAGCAACTGCTTACACTGTCATGTGGTTACGTTTAAAAAAAATGAAATCAATGATGTTCAGACTCAATCTGGCTATGTTGGTAAGCAACGTGGCTCTGATCCAAGAAAATGACCTAATGTGTGCACTCACCCTTTCTCCAAATGCCTCCTAATCTCTGACAGTATGTTCTATGTTCAAATTGAACAATTTTAATATCATATTCCTATTATATCCACTTGTGACAACTAAGATATGATTTGATAACATTTTGGTAAATGAAACTATTGTAGTATTGTGACTGCTACTAATAATTCCAGTGTCAGTATTATATACTGTAAATAGCAATGCTACTACTCCTTATGTAACCACACAGCTGCTGCATCCACTGTACAACTACAACAGTTACTATTGTTGAGAGAGAATGATAAATGGACAGTTTCACAATATGTTTAATGTAAGTTTCTTGATAATCAGCATACAGTTTTGCTTATTTGATACTGACTCCAGTCTATGTTTCCAAAACAGACAGAATCAAGAAATAATGGCAATAATCAGTCTTATTTGTAAAGCAGCACTATCTAGGGAACATAAAAATGTGCAGCTTATCTTAAATAGACCAATTTACTGAAAAAGGTGTGTGGGTTATCGATACTGACATGTAAGTGAATATGGAAACAAAGCACCAGGTTTTGCAGTTCTTCCAGGCTTTGCCCCAATAACTAACAAAATAATCAATCACTTATAAGGTGATCATTTTATATCTAATTAGCACACTTCACATTGTACACTTCAGTCGTTCACTGTGTGCACTTTGGGGCTTAGCGATGCGAGTGCTATTGTGGTCTTATGACCAAACTGTGCATATGATATGATCCTGTGAGCAGCCCAACTTAACTCAACCTCTCCCTGGTAAGTTCAAGACATGTCTGCTTTTCACCAGAAAATCTCCTCTGGGACATTATCCATACACATTTAAAGCCCTAAATCAGAAGCATGCCTCAAAGGAATTCACAGAAAAAGACAGAACAAAAGCCTATCTCGATCTAATTAATCAATAATCAATCACAGGAGAAAATGAAGTAATGAATTATGCAAACAAATAAAGGGAGGGATGACAACAAAACACAAGAGAGAAGCATGTTATCAAGTCTTCCAAATCTACATGGCCTACAACTACTACTTAAGCAGTGTAAAAATGGTAACAGGTCTTTTTCTTGGAAGACATTTTGACATGTCACAGTCTGAAAAGCACTGGTGTAAATAATGAAATGAATGTTGGCTTAATTCCATTTAGCTGCTTCGGTTTCAGGGGCCTGATGTTTTACATGCTGGCTCACATTGTCATGGCTTATTGGTACACAAAACAGGGCCATCAATAACGTTATTAGTAACACCCACGGTTTTCCTACTTTTTCCAGTTAAAATGTCAGCTATGAAAAAGGCTGATTGTTGCAACTGACAAAATGCATTTTTGTATGATGCCGAATATATTATGATGATGACTGTGCTGTTTTTAAAAACTTCAATCTACTGTGTACTATTTTAAATTGTAAGAACTATTTTCTTTCAGGGTGCCATGGTGCCCTGGACGCTGATCATGACCTGCAAAATTGGCACAGAGATCATGGACATCTTTCTCTCCCCTTGATTCTTGTCATATTGCTACTATTCACTATCAAAAAAAAGCACAAAATTACACAAATTATGGCCAAAGTGCATGTTGCACACATCAAGCGATAAAACATAAGTGGTCATAAACACTTGTTTCCCTGTTTTTGTCATGCAGAGTTTCAAAACAATTCTCAGGTTCATTCGAAATGTGTTTATTAGGCCTACTGGGTTAATGCTGATGAGGGGAGCTTTGGTGATGATACGACTGGATGTGTGTTCTGTTTCATGCAAACAATGGAGAGATGGCTATACAAAATACAGAAGAAACAATCTTGAAAAAGATATAATACAAAAATATTCATTGCATATCCAATCAATAGCAGACAACTATTTAATGAAGATATTATTGATTGGAGGGAAGAAAGCTGTGACAAGGAAGTGGCTACAACCCAACACACCAACACTGGAAGACTGGCAGAGAACTGTTCATGAAATCTATATTATGGAGAGACTGACATTCGCTTTAAAACTACAATCGGAGAAATTTAAGAAATGGTGGTCGAAATGGATTAGATATATAAGACCAAGGAGGCCTGAACTACTTTGAGTATGTTTGTTACAAGGTTTGAAGTACCAGACTGCTAAATATTGGGATGACTGAAAATCGCTGTGAGTAGATCTTCATGGAAGAATGAGGAAGTATGACATCTGTTGTTCAGATGTACTTATTTTGCACATTGTAAAATGAAAGGGAGAGTAATAGATGGGAGAATGTATTTTGGTGTAGTTGTACAAGTGGTGTGTGTGCCACATGTTATTGTACATGTTTTTTTGTGTGTAAATATACTGAAAGGATTTTGTATGTTCCTCCCTGATTTAAAAAAAAAAAAAATAGAATAAAAAAACATTCACAGTTCTATAATATTCCTTCTGCATTTCACACAACATTCACTTTGCCAATGCAGCATCTCTATGCCAAAATGAAATTAGGGTCCTATTTCTGTAGGACATTATTTTAATTATAACATTGGCACACAGATAAAATATACTGTGCAAGCCTTGCTCTAGCAGCACTTGAGTGTGTGTGTGTAAAAGCACAATAGTGAAATTTCTTGATAAAATGTACAGTATGGGGTTTTGTAAAGATCAATATTTAAACAAACTGTCAGTGTTACCTTCAACTGATGAACAATGACTTTTTTCCCTTTATCATTGCTCAAACATGGCCTAAATGAGCATCAATAGTCTCCCCAGGACCATGTCCTGAGAATATACCAGTCATAACAGTGATGGATAGAGCTACTTACAAAAAGGTACAGATGCATTTAATGGGCAGTCGAACATTTTAATGGTTATAGGAGCACCTTGGTGACCTACTCCATACTCTCACAACGCCTCACTGTGTTGTTAAGTGCAACTGGAATAGAATTATAAAGGCATGAACAAAACACTCTAAATCCTTACCACAGAGACCATCAATGGACTAACAGTGAGATGGTACTGTTGTATAATCTTTAAGTAAACCGAATATCCTGTCATTTCAGTGTGTTTCATTAGTCCTGAACAAAGACACACCAGGGGGGCCAAAGCTGACATAGGGAGTACTAAGCCTTTGGATGCTTTTTCTTCATACTTAATTCCTTTCAGAGTTGAAGACATGCTGGTGGTGGGACAGTTTATCCACCTAATAGTAATGAGCTGAAGGCAGAGAACCTACATGGAAGATTTAAAATGTTTATATAACATATTAAACAAAGAAATAATTAACAAATGTAATTAGTTTCAAAGACAAAAGTTGAATAATTGTCCTATTAAACGGGATGTTGCTTCTCACATTTTTCATACATCAGGTCATATTACATAGGTAATATGTAGCTCGTCTATCAGTCACACAGTCACACTCAGGATCTTGGAAGCAGTCAAAAGTTTTCTCAGATATTTTTTTTTTTCAGACTGTCTTTTTGAGCTTCTCATCATCTGTGACATGAGCAGATCTTGGCTGCTTGACAGATGATTCGGTCCCCAGCGTATTTCTGCAGTTGACGTCAGGAGTTGTTTTTACTCATTGGGAATTTATTTCCTCTGCGGCAGTAAAGTATGTTAGAGGAAGAAGGCATCAAAAACTCCAGCAGGTTGAACTGGGCTTCCTAAACACTGTTAAGGCTGACTAACTCTAAGATACAAATTACAAACAGGCTTGAAGAAACGCTAGCCAATAAAACGGCTACAATCATGCCAAAAAGCTCTTGGAAGGAGAGGCTGTTTCCATTAAAAGAGAATATCTGATGAAGCATAAGGACACACAAATGTGCACAAATGTGACATGATACCTATTCCTGCAAATGACTTCACATCAGTCCACAATGATTTACTGGTGGCTGTAATGCACCAACAAAGGCAGGGAAGAAGGAGACTGCAAGCTATTAAAGATGAATGTAAGCAAAGCTGGATTTAAAATTCTGAAAAAAAGTGTTTTGCTCATGTTTTGTAATGAAAGAAAATAATTTATCATATTTGTTAAACCTCAAGGATTCACACAATGCTAATGCACATTTATACACGTACTTTAGTTCATTTTGCACCTTGTTGATAGTTAATAGTAAAGAGATCCTCGGCATGACGCTGCAGCTCATGGCCAGAGCTGTAAACCTTGAGGTCACCAGGGTGTTGAGATTGAGAACAGGTAAAATTTTTGTGTTTTATTTTTATTGAAGTCTTTCAATTCCTTTTTTTTTTTTGGTTAAGTGTATTTTGATATGAGCTCTACAAACTAAATTCTTTCCTACCTTTTTGAAGTTTACTGATGATGACATATGATTCAGCATGTCTACATCTATTTAGAGCCAACTGAAGGAGTGGAAATCAGCAACAATTTCACTAAAGAACCTGGCTAAATCTGATGAAAAAGAATTCATATTTCTGTGCCTGTGGATGCAAACAGTCTTAGTCATACAACTAGGACCAACACAGAAAGGCAGACAATCCACTTATGGCTACAAACAAATTAGTCTCTCCTTAAAGTGAACTTAAGTGTGTTTGAAATCGAAAATAAATCCAGAGTATCGAGTGGAGCACAAACAACAGCTGAATACACCACACAAAAAAAAAGCCATGAATCAATTCAGGTGCTTCTTGCTGTGATGACACAATGCCAACCATGGAGTCACTGCAACCCCCTCGTAGAATCTGGCTTGTACCGAGGCAACAGTCAGTGTGTGAGTGTATGTGCATGCATTCCTGCACGTGTGTGTTTGGTGCCTGCAGTTAGATTTATTGGATTTGGGGATCTCTCCTGCTGTGTGCTCTGTGGTATGAGTGGGTTTGACTCAGTTTCTCTGTGTGAAGCTGGCAACACTTTGGACTGACCTTGCAGTGTAGGTGTCACTGTGCAGAGTTGTTGTCATTACTCAATTAGACAGAATTAGGCACTGGCTAACGTGACAGTAGCATGCTGTGAAAAGCAACTCAGAATTAGATTCTAGGCTTGGCAACGTTTGTTTTAATGGAACGCCGATGGAATCAGTCACAATAGGTCTGTTTTTATGTGATGATATATAAAGCCTTAGGATATTACTATCCCTGCATGTCTCTGTAGGGAAAAAAAGACGGAAAAAACATGCATGCTGCTCAAATAAGCAGTAAGGTTAATGAAGTGTTAGGCCAGGATAGATCCTGTTATGCCAGGATCAGACTGACGTAGTATAAGCCAGCGTTGGCGGTCGATCTCAATGGGTCAGCGTGTATCATCCAACCTGGGTTCAACGCGGGTCAGTCACTGCTTTGCTTTGGCAAACAAGCATTTCTATTAGGGATGGGTAATTGAATGTTATTGACATTTAAACGACTTAAATCCAAGCACTCAGCTGGTCTATAAAGGGGAAAAAAAAGCAAGAGGGAGACTGAAGGAACCTAAGTGGACAAGCAAAACACTAAGAATCAGGAAAAAAAACAAAACCTCAGTGAGTGTGAACAGTGACAACTAGAGATGACTCTTATATGCACTTTTACACAAATGGATCAAACATGGGCTTATGTGCAATAGACAAAAGACCTGTATACACAACACTTCCTATATAAAACACACACGGTATTGTCTGGTTTTCATGACAGACCTAGCACTGAAGTCTGCTGTTTGCTGTCAGCTTTCTTACAACCTCAACGTCATCACTGCACTCAGACAATACATTTAGAGGTGTGTGTGGCTGGATGACTTGGATTTAATGATGAATGTTGATTTTCATTACTGAAGTTGAATATTATTGTCATCTCAAACTGCTCATATACTACTAGTGGGACAAATTTGTTGGTAAGATGCAGAGATATATAGATATAGAAAAGTATATTTGATTTTTAGGGAATGAGAAAAGGAGTATTCCAAAAAGAAAATTGATTATGTTTTCCATTTCCGTTTCCCATTAATCTACAATATAAGCAGCTGAATGTGTGTCTATATTTATGACCATATCTATATATGTCCACTGCAATGTTGAGTCTCTATTTTTTATGTGCTCTTTTAGATTAATTACCTGTCTCCTGTATGGACTGTACATATTTTAGAGGGTTGGTGAGGAAATTATGTCATATGATCACATGCAGGGTGGGAAACTGGGCTAAGATTAAATAAGAAAGAAAAATAAATACGAATAAATATTTTAGAATCTGCTGTGTATTATTTTCTGAATAGTTGATTAATCCTTTAGTTAACCAATAAATAATAACCATACCTTCTTATTTTACAAATAAAAATTTAGCAACATAAAATCATTGCTAAGAATTAAAAGTCAGTTAATCAGTAACACAAATGTCCATGAGCGCAAAATGAATTCAGCACAACATAAACATTGGGGCAAAAAAAAAACGAACAAAAACAAAGATTTTAGGGCACGTGTTAGTTCAGTAGAGGCTGAAAGAGGTTGATAACCAACCAAAAATAAATCTGAATCATCATTGATCTCAAAATTGAACTTTTTCTCACTACTGAAGGGA
This sequence comes from Chaetodon trifascialis, assembly GCF_039877785.1. Classification (NCBI taxonomy): domain Eukaryota; kingdom Metazoa; phylum Chordata; class Actinopteri; order Chaetodontiformes; family Chaetodontidae; genus Chaetodon; species Chaetodon trifascialis. The sequence continues at coordinate 12,250,534 of NC_092057.1, forward strand.
CAGCAAGAATTCAATTAGCATTACAGTAGGAATGTCAGCATGTCGACATGCTCTGCACTCAGGCTTGCTCCTTGCTGAGTCACAATGTTCCCTGCAGCCGAGAGGAGGCGTTTGGACAGGGCTGCTGTTGCAGGGAAAGACAAGTATGACTTTACTCGAATGGCCAAGGTGGGGAAAGCTTGCTTAATTTTCCTTCTATTTGAGTGGATTCTCATCCTTTGGGATATGTGCGTCTCCAAAATATATCTGTACTTCATTCCTCACCATTTCACTGTTAGTATCATGATCTTGTTCATGTAGTTTGTTTTTCTCACTGTTGCTGTGCTCATCTGAATCTGAGCCAAGTAAAGTGTCCAACACAGACACTGGCCTCCTCTCTGAAACTGGTGGCTTGGCACTTGCTGAGTCATCCTGTTCCACACTCTGAATGTGTCGTGTTTCCTCTCTCTCTCTCTCTCTCTCTCTTCTTTTTGCTTGCAGTGCCAGAGCTTGAACTTTGACTTGCAGTTGTAGGCTCGCCTCTGCTCGCATGAACTTTAGTTTGCAAAATCTTGGGTCAAGGGCAGTTGCAATAATACATTCATTTTGTGCATCATCTCTGAAGGTGGTCTCCAGCTCCCATCTTGAAGTCATGTCCTGTCCTGTAGCAGCCTGGAAAGCCTTGACTGGCATAGGCTCAAATGATGGGCTCTGTGTGTACTTTCTGGAGGCCCTTCACCAGCAGAAGTAGAGCGGAAACAGTGACATAAGCCACTCTACTAAGGAAGACAGTGGTGCACTCAAAGAGCATCAGGACTTGTTCCTGTTGTTTAAGTAGGCCCCACTGATCACTTTTCAGGTCCAGGAAGCGCTCCCCTTACTGTACTATTTATCACAAAAGATTTATGCAGTGTAGGCCTAATTAGGAAAGGTGCCGTTAATTACCATAGAGAGTTTTGAGCATATTTAACTTAAATGGCTAGTGCAGATTGTAATCGGAAATGTGCTTGGGTTATTTATTCTGAAAAGGCTATTTACACCAACTTATAGCCTAACACTGACGGAAATCTATGTAGCTTAGTTGTATAGGTCTATATAAATACACCACTTTCAACTTGTAAATGTGCTGGAAAACAGCACTGCCATATGAGCCATTGATATCTGCTCTAGGGAGTTGGTTGATTTCCTGTCTGAAATACAACAGATAACACACAGATAGTCACACTTTTTAATTTTTTTTTTTCTAGAAAAGTACTAAAGGTATCTTTAAATAAGAGTAGCAATACACTGTGTAGAAGTAATTTGTTACAAGTGAAAGTCCTGCATTCAAAGCAAACCTATAAAAGTATTAGCATCAAGATATACCTCAAATACAAAAGCAAAAGTACTCATTAGGCAGAATGGCCCATTTCAGGTGATATTATTGAATGATAATTATTGATGCATTAACGTGTGCCTCACTTTTAATGTTGGGTTAATTTTACTTACTTAACATACTGCTCGGTAGCTTGTGAATTTTCCAATGGAATAAATAAAGTTAAACATTATTTATTTACTTATTTTGTATTATTAATCTAAATTTACCTAATTTTAAGTAACTAGTGACTAAATCTGTCAAACAAATGCAGTGAAGTACACAGTACAATAGTTGCCTGTAAACCGGTAGAGTTGAAGCATAAAGAACTTGAATAAGTAACTTGCTTTCCACAACTGATGGAGGTGGAGGTCACACATGAAACAACTGAAAGTTTACACAACAAGATATAAGCAGAATACGAAATGGGCTCCAAGACCCAACCAAGTCCAGCATTACTGAATACACAATTAAATCCAGCAGCAACACAAACCAGAGAAAAATAAAAGGTACACAGGCCTTAACTATCCAACAGTACACAATTCAACACCATGGTAAAACATCAACAGATGAAGGCAACGTCGGCTATGACTTTATCTACAGCACAACAGATGGACACGAAAGCCAGTGGTGATAATAATAAAACCGCTTGACTCACCAGAGCCGTCGAGTGCCGCCATCTTCGGTCGCAGGCTCCTCTGGAGGGCCTGTAACTTCGCCTCTTCTGCGTTGATGTAACGTGAAATAAGGGCCTGGAAAACAAGACGTAGCATTTATCCCATCCCTGTCTCAGTTCCATTTCTTCCACCATAAACTTAAAATGGAATTAGGTGACGCTGTGAATACCCTAGGGTGGAGGAGGTGGAGGCTGACGGACAAGTTGACGTTCATAACCGCCGTTAGCGCCTCAGGTGTTAGCTTAATTAGCTCAGACTGATATCTGTCTCTGAAGTTTGATTTTCTTCTATTGTTGCACACACGTCGCTCCCCAATTATGTTCTGGGCGTTTCAGCTTCTGTTCACCAAACTGCCGGCGTCACACAGACACGTTTTACTATTTTTGACGTTAACTAGCTAGCTTGACGTTAACTAACTAGCTACCTCGAAGCGCGGAGTAATTGTGGAACTACTTCCTGTCAACTTTAAGGTCATCTGAGCCGACAAAGCTGCGCACTTTCAGTGCCGCCCCAACTTTCTGAAAAAAGAGGGGGAGGGGTTACTAAGAACTTTTTCTGTGAATGTGTGTCGCAAAATCGTTAATAAGAGAAAATTAAAAACAGTGCAGAATTTTAAAGCAAAAAAAATGTTGCTTATACCCTCAAAATCTTAAAGAAATATTACTAAAATTTACTTAATTTCCCCATTGTGGGATCAGTAAAGTCCTATCTTATCTTATCTTAGAAAATCAATACAAAACAATTGCATAACTTAAACCCAGATTGAAAAGATAGGTCTGAAATGTCTATTAATTTTTTTTCTAATTTTTTACATTTATTTTAACACATTTTATGTTTCTTTATATTTTATTTTAAATTGCACTACTTGCAATGCAATTCAGATTCATTATACCAGTGGTCTGACTATAGAGATGGCAGTGTCCACCACTTTGGTCCAGACTGAAGTATGTGATGATGAACTGACACAACAGTGGTTGTATTTGAGGGGCATAGATGTTTGATGTCCCCCAGTCTGTCCACTGTCCAGAAAGGCTTTCAGCATGTGAATCCTTGCCTGAGAAAAAAAAAAAAAAAAAAAAAAAAACCTCAATATTTGATGAAACATTAAAACAAGTGGTTTTATATTACTGTTTGATTTATATCAGTGGTTTTCTGTGTTTTACTGTTACAGCCGAATAACCCATAAAAAGCTGCTGATCTGGCAGAGAAATGTTCAAAATTTCATCAGTGAAAGTCTTCAACCTCTCTGAGAGCACGTTCCTCCTGGTGGGTAAACATGGACTCCAGCAGACTCCTCGCATGTCCACTCTCTTTGAAAGCTACGGTTAATTGCATATAGCTAATAGTTGTGGGGACAATAATTGTTGGTGATGGAAGGAAATAACTCTTCCACGTCCCTCGTGCCTGAATTTCCCTTATGACTGGCCAAGTCGGGCTTAGAAGAGGTCACTCTCTTTTCTCATTCAATTACAGACAGACATAAATCAAGCTGTTTCTCAAGCCATTTTGGGCGGCTGCTGACCACTTTATTATAACCTTGCTCAAATTTGCAAAGGGTATTTTACTCTTCGCCACTCTATTCCTTGCTCTGTGTAATTTAAACAGTGGCAGCTTCAGCTCATTAAGGTGCCATCTGGTGAAATGCAAAGCAAAAGAAGAATGTGCTCAAAGAGAGCAGGCCTGTGGTGGTGTCTAATAATCATCTCTGCTGTGTTGTGCAGTAACATGTTACAGTAGTGAAACATTACCAATAAAATGTCCATAAGATCACAATTAAAATAAACTAATTACAACCTTACTTTTGTTGGAATCCCCTTATTGATTTAATATAACTTGTGCCCAGGCTTGATGGTTCTATCCGCTTGAAAAAAGTAATTCCAACCTTTCAAAATACCTGGACAGGTAACATGGCTGCGCAAAGCTAGTTGAACCGGCCACATCTGAAGTCTTTCAGCCGCTACACCCAAGCAACGAAGGCTGGATTTTATTTTCGGCTCTGACTCCTGTGACCCAACTTAAGGGACTAATAGCATGGTGTGTTGAAGAAAATATGCAGCCTCTCTATACTGTTCAGTCGCCTTCTTTCAGGCAGCTGGTTAGCAGGATATCCTGTCCAGGTGGGTGGCAAACAGGCAGGAAAACTTTTTACCTACCTGGACAGTAAATAAGTAAAAATGGAAAATGAGCAAAAGAAAACCTTTGAGGGAAAAGAGCTGATCTCCACCACTGCAGACATTTTGTCTTGCCCAACAGACCAACATTACCAAAGGCAGTATTTCAAACCAGAAAATTAAAAAGAGACTAAAAAGTTATTTATCAGTCAAGCATTACTTTTTGGCAGAAGTAATCAGTAAAGTAATGCAGTATCTAGTAACTGTAACTGTAACTAACTGTAAGAGGTGGTGCTAACTAAAGATAATGAGCTGCATCAGTTATCTGTGAACCAATCATACAAGCTCCTGATATCATCAACTTTTATTACACCTGAACATGACGTTATTGCAGAGCAGTAATGTTTTTTCACTGTAACCTTGTTGAGATCCAGAACCCTTGAAGTGGATGCATTCAAGTTTAGTATCGTGTACTTTTAATATATGCTATAATGCAGCTGTCTTAAGAAAAAATGTAATTTTCCTCACTTAAGCCTAAGCCAAATGGCCTTCTCTTAATATGCTGCTGTTATATGTGTTGCAGTGTCATATCACAGAGGAAAGAGATTTATAAACAATCAGAATGATAAGGCTCAAGATCATCTCTTACTTCCTCATTTTGTTAGCTGCAAGCATGATGCTGGGAGGATAAGCTGTTAAAGCTCTTTAATGTTTGAAAAAGATTGTTTTAGCTTTCCAAATTAGTCTGAGTAGATCCTGTTCATAGAGTTTCCATGTTTGCATTTGTTGGCAGGTAATGCACTACTGAAACGCGTATGCTGCCACACTCACACACACACACACACATCAGGAATCATCTCATCCACACTGATAGTTAAATGTTTATTTTTATTCATCTTTGCCAAGCTTTGTTGTCCTTGGGTGTGCATCAGTACATTTAGAACAATGAAAGAGTTCCTTGTATGCAGACACACACCGCCATTTCTGATTGTGGTGGTTTTGTACTTTGAAGGTCTGGTGTTACACTACACTTTCTCACTTTCTTGATGAGAAACATAAGAAGATTGAATCCTCTGTCATATCTGTACACTAAATTTGAAGTCATGGGTCGCAGCTGATAAGCTTAAAGACAAAATATATATATATGTATATATGTATATATGTGTATATATATATATATATATATATATATATATATATATATATATATATATATATATATATATATATATATATATATATATATATATATATATGTGTGTGTGTGTGTGTGTGTGTGTGTGTGTGTGTGTATATATATATATATATATATATATATAAACAGTATAAATATGCCCATTAATTAGCATGTTACACCTATTTTTTAGATGGATAGACATGAGAGAGGTATCAATGTTCTGACCTTATTCTCAGTAAGAAAGCAAGAAGAAAGAAAGTGTATTTTCCAATTTGTTGAATTTGTTGCAACCGTGATAGGCGTGAAGAGTCACAACAGATAATAAATCATTTTTTCAAAGAAAATTTTTCAGTTTGTTTGGCACAACAAGCACAGGGTGCAGTCTGAAAATGCATCTTTCGCTCTTTTTGAGACCAGCTTTTCATCTTAACAAGCTCCAAATGTCAGACTCAAACTACTTGTCCTCTTCAAACAGATCTCCTGTTAGCGACACTGTAACTGGACACTTGTTCCCTCCCATTTTTAGGGAATGCATCTGGAGGAATGAAGTGGCTGACTTAACCACTGATCTTAGTTTTGATTTTTGCTTCCTGCTGCTCCTCCTGTAGACCTACTGCTGATATTAACAGCTAAGGCTCACCAGACATGATGGGAAAAGACAATTAGGCTGAAATCTGTTTATTGGTTAGACTGTGAGTCATGTGCAATACAGTAAACAACCTAAATGCTCTAAGCAAAGAAGAGTCCCTGAAAACAAGTGCACATGGAAAGCAGGTAGTGTGGTTGAATCATGATGAATTAATCTGCCTACAAGGGAGTTTTTACTCTTCATTTATAATTCAGAATGCACTTTACCTTCATAAAATAATAGCAGCCTGATACTGAATTAAAAAAAATAAGTGGTAAAATTATTTATCTTTGCAACACACCCCACCTGCACTCTGCTGCTGCAGTGCTGTCAACCTCCGTAAAGCTGTTTTTCAAAGGGTGTTACAGGAGGACCCAGGGCCAGGTATCACCACCCACCTCAACACACAGCACTAATGGGACGTCACTTGCAGCGACCTACCCCTCACTCACGCTGCCCATCCCTCACCCTCTCTTCCTCCTTCGCTGACGAGAATGAAACTGACAAAGTAACAGCCCCCCCATCCCCAAACTGTCCATCACTCTAAAGGTCAACACAACACTATGGCCCTGGTCCCCTTTCGAACTCTTCACCCAGCATTACACTGTTCATTACACCTGGAGACAGCACTGTGCCCCCGCACACCCCCTCCTCCAGACTGTCCATCACTGCCACCCAGGTGAGAAGGTAATTGGGGAGGTTCTGCCCGAGCAAGCCAGCACTTCTGAAAGCATCCCAATGGATGGAACACATTTCCATCCAGCTACCAGTGGTTTTCCCTGTACCTGTTCGACTTACACCACTGTATCCATGAACATTTTAAAGCTTTTCTGGAAGCTGGTGCTGCAGGGCCTCGGAGCTCTAGTGATGAACTCCATGGGTTTGCTTTACATTTTCTGACGTCTCCTTCATTGTGGAATGGATGTGTGGAGATACGACTGTAAGAAGGTGGTGCAGAGCTACATCATAGTACAAACATCTGCACAACAGTGCCAGTCAGATTTAATACCTTGTGATGTATTTCCAGAAGAACAATAAGTCAAATAATTGTCTCAATTTAATGCAATCCTTCCTGTATCTGGGAGTATGTGCAGCCCAGTATCCCTGGGTATTGTATTCAGATAAGATGATTTAAGTCCTGCGCCAGTGTGGGAAGTACTATTCTTTTTAACTAGGTCAGGTTGTGGTGGTTGGTGTGGTGGATTTGTGTGTATTAATGGCATATCTAACTTTCATACAGCTTGCACTCTGTCACAATGCAACAGTCAAAGTTCACCTTTATAAAAAAAATGATTTGCCATTTGCAGATATTGATGAAAGAGAGAATTTTCAAAAAGTGACATTGATGAAATAGCCGATATCAACCTTCTCTCTAGTGATATGGTTGATATATCAACATCGTACTTGATACGACTGTTCAGCAAGAATCTGAGCGAACCCTGCCGTACCCTCAGCCGTTAATCACTGCACTCACCAGCATCTGCTGTCATCTGCAAACCAGAGGTACTCTACTGTATGCACACAAAGATATGGATGCTGATTGTTTATTAAATAGTAAAACAATATTTCGGTTTCATTCCCATTGTGTGTTAACATGCTGAAATGGAGTCTCAGCTTGTTAGCCGTGTTGCAATTCCCACTTCAACTCAATCCTCCTCTGTCTGAGTACTAATGACTCCATAAAAGAGGAATGGCTCGCTGTTATGAGAAAGGTGTTGATGATACAAATATGTTGTTTGAATAAACTGTGAAACCAGCAAGCTTGCTATCTTGCACTTAGCTCACCATCACAGCTAACCGACTTTTAGGAGGTTTCGTGGCTGAGATTACTTTTTTCCATTTAATTGATTAAATGATGTACTATCCTGGGAACAAAATGTCAGGGAGGAGTAAGGAGGACATTGCAGAGAAAAAAGAAAGAAGCTTGGGGATCTGATTAGCGCTAGCCCGTTCCCTTGTGGCAGGTGTATTGGTGGTTAGCTTGCCAGCTTGTTCACCAACTAGACCTGGAAATAGTCTCTATGACACCAAGCTTCCAAGACAAGATTTCTGCAAAGGTGTGAGAATTTTGCTGCGCTGCTCTGCCCGGGCCTAACGATATTTCTCAGACGTGAGTGTGTGAGCCATGTGCCAGTGGGACCTTTTCATATCCTCTGAGAGATTGAGACATTGTGCCAGGGGAATGGTCGGATTATCGGCCGTCTAGCAGGTTTGCATTTGTGCTTTAATCATTGGCTATACGACCAAAAACCATTTACATCCTGCCAGTCTGGATTTTCAGATTGAAAACATAGAATGAGTCTGTGCAGAGGAGTCTGAATCTGGGCAGCCACACTGTAATGCCATGCACACTTGACCTCCTCAGACACATTCAAGGAGTCTAGCTGAAGGAAGCATGCAAAAAGAATTACTGGCACAAGGCCTTAAAATGAGCTGTGTGTGTGTGTGTGTGTGTGTGTGTGTGTGTGTGTGTGTGTGTGTGTGTGTGTGTGTGTGTGGGTGTGTGGGTGTGTGTGGGTGGGTGGGTGTGTGGGTGTGTGTGCTACCCAGGCTTTTGCAGAGCATATCCCAGCAGATCATGAAATTTCTAGCCTCTCTCCAGCCTTTGGCTTGCTTGAGAAAATTTGAATTAGAAACAGGTTTGACCCTATCTAAAAAGTTAAAAGAAAATCTAGATAAAGATGGCATCGCCTGAGATTTCATTTCATATCTCCAAAAAACTAACAGCAATGAATTTGCAGTGCGAATGCGTCAGCAGAAATCATTCCTCTACTGCAAAATATTTATTTATGGGTCCTATATCATATGTTTTTCCCATATCAGGGAATCAAAATAAAACGGAAAGATTGTGCCTCTGCTGCTCCTCATTTAGAGCTCAGGACACCACAGCTGTCTTTCAAAAAATGATGTTTCTATTCAGCTGATAACCTTTCAGGTCTGACAAACCTTGCTGAATGGGTAAAAAAAAAAAAAAAAAAGACACTTCAGGTAAAAGATGATTCAACTCCACTTTCTCTGATTTAATTTTTGTGCTGCGTTATAAAACAACTGCAGCCATAAAAGAGGTCCCTTTACAGCGCTGATGTCCATCTGTGCAGATGGCAGAGTCTCCAGTGTGCTCAGTGTCAGAAGGCATCTGACACTAGAGACTGAAAGCCAAAAACCATATTGCAGCAGCTGGTTGTATGCTCTTCATCACCATTCTGCCTCAGGGACTTTTAAGTCATTTTCCTCTCCATCTATTTTTGTAGTTGGTCTGAGGGAGGTTTGTTTAACTAGATTAGAACTCTGTTTTAATCCTTTTAATACAGCACATCCCATGAAGACATCTCTCCAATCAAAGTACTAATATCCTACACTGCAGTGGCATTTCTGCCGCCATCATCATTCCTTTTTAATTATTTCTTCTTAATTTTCAAAGAAAACAAGCTGTCAGCCATCATGTCGAGTTTTATTTTTATGGTACAAATGGCCACACACAAGGATTATTCTAGTTAGACAGTGTCACAGTCAGGAATTAATCCCTCCATTAACTGGACCGCATTACATTTCCTCTCCTGTGGCCCTGTTTCCGAAACACAAGGTACTTTCGCGATGCACGGACGCCTGATGCATGTTGTGTTTAATGGCCATTAACAGTACAATGTGGATACATAAAGAGCCTTATTCATTATCAGTGACTAAACTGCTGAATTATCTAAACTAGTGCCCCGTGAGCCCTTATCGGGACAATTATGGTTGTCGATGCTTTTGATTTGATTCACGAGAGATCAAGGTCGTGTTAAGCAATCAATTGATTTGCTCTCCCTGTTTTAATGGCAGGGTGTGTCGGGGATGCCTGTAGGGGCTTGATAGAGCCGCCTTTTAAAAGGAATGCATTGTGCTGTCTCTTAAAATGAACTAATTCACTGGAATCACTTGGCATGAAGGGAGGTTGCAGCCAAGGCTCTGTGGTTTCCCAAAGACCAGTCAAGCTAAATAAACTTCACATTTGTAGTGTCCACAATGATTTTCCTGTGCCTTCAGAGAGCTTGAACTTTTACGTTCAGAGTCCAGAGCATTCTGGGGTTTCTGCATTGCTGACTGGCAATGTTTCAGGCCTCTGTTGAGTCCCAGCTGTCTAACCGCTGTTCCACTTTCCCCATCCCTCCTTTTTTTTCCTCTCAACAACTCAGCGGGTTTATGGGAGATTGACAAGGACTTCAGTGGTACCTACTGGCTTATTTACCTCGACATGGAGTCAGCAGTTAACTTTGAGACCATGAGAAATAGATATTCAACTGTTGATTAGATGGATGGGAATCTAACAGACCAACAGTATTTTCAAGAGGTATAGTAAAGATAGGCATTCGCATTAAGCTAAATGCTAATATCAACATGCAACATGTCACACAATGACAATTTTAACATGTCAAAATTTAGCGTATAAGGTTTAACATGTGCACCTTTTAGCTTAGTGTGATAGCAGACAAATATTTGTTAGCTTGTGCTAGCTAGTTTTTAAAGGTTTATAGGAAATAGGGGCCATAGGAAAAATCAGGGGATAACCAAATCCATGAGGAAATATCATCTGGAAACCATGAATGTCTGAACCAAACCTTGTCTCAATTCATTCAGTAGATTTTGAGATATTTCACCTATATAGATATATTTCCTTATATATATATATATATTCCTTATATATTTCCTTAATCCTGCCGGTAGTGCAAGAGGAAAAGTCAGAAAATAACCAAAGCAAGTAGGATTCATCCTCTGGGCACCACGAATGTCTATAAAACAATTCATGCAATGCCTTTGATCATTTTTGAGATATTTCAGTCTGGATCAAAGTGGTAGACCGACAGACAGACCAATGCATGTTAGTATCCCCATAGCCACACAGCTAGCATGGCTAAAAAGTTTCAGCATCAAAATGACCTGTGTTTTACGCTAAGTTTGGTAAGTGTGGTACCCTTTTTCAGTGGAGGACCTGAAAAAATACCACAACTATAGCGGTAACATTACTGAACTGAGACCAATTATCTCAAATCCCCGTGAAGTAATGGGACTTGAACTGTGACCCTGAATCAATATAGCTATTCTTGTAAGCTTTTAGGACTAATAGATTTTTTTTTCTCCTCTGGAGGTCTTGCATGGCAATCTCTTATGATTATGTCATATTCTTCAGATTAATAAAAGGCATCAGTGCTGTAATACTCACACAATACAATACTGTAGCTACTGCAGAGTGCTGAAGACATTAAGAAAGACACCCAAAACCTTGAAGGTCAAGTTGAAGGATTTATTAGAGAAGGGTGAATATAAAGGTACTGTATGCAGGGATTTCTATTCTCTGAGCAAACCACAACTAGTCAAACCTCTCTGTCTATGTTTATACGCTACACAACTTCCAATCAAGGTCATCATAGTTAGTGATGTAATCATTAAATAAATGGAATTTAAAAAGGCAATACAATAGACCATAAGTGTGCTTTGGAAAAACACCATATGGATTATTATTATAATTATCAGGAACAAGGAAACTACTTAGGATGCCGACACTTCCAGGTATCTTAAACATAAGTTATTCCTAGAACTACAGGTTACATTCAAATTGATAAATTAAAAAAAAAAAATATAGCAAGAGGGAGCATATCAACATTGATATATTCCCTTTAGAATAACTCCTCTACTGAACCATTCAGGATTTCCATTCAGACAGTTTAAATGTGTATACAAGCAGGATATCAACTGCCACAGATTTTTAAAATGCCACTCTTCCTCTGATATGTTTCTTTCTTTTTTTTTTTTTTAAACTCCCATATTTTCAAAAGTGTTTGTGTCACATTTTGGCTCTCATATATTAAGCTACAATAAGATTGATAAATAGTGTTGGGTGTGCGCTGGCTGCCTGTGAGCCACGAGGCCCACAGTGTTCACAGGAGCCGCGGTGTGGCAGTTTAATATGTACTGTAGTCCTCCTGAGGTGTCACCAAGCACACACAGGGCAAACAGAGGTGGGGTAACACAATGTAAAACAGGACTTTTTCTTCAACTTGTCACTGTCATGTTTTGTTGTTTTTCTTGGGTAAGCATGACTTTTTCTTCTCTTTTTTTTCTTAGAAGGAGTCCATGGCCTTGAATTCGCTGAGGGCCTGGACAGGGGAGATGTGTTTCTTCTGGGAGCCTCGTCGCACACGTGTCTGGCACTCCTCTGGCTTCTCCCTTTTTACCAGAGGCTTCTTCTCAGGGGCCTTCATGCGCCAAGACACCACGGGTGAGTTAACAGCCGCCGTTCCGTACACCTTCTGGTACTTGGTGGAGGCTACGTATGACGCCTTTACAGTCAGCACCACTGCATTCATTAGGTTCTTGGCTGCTTGGATCAGGGAGGTGGCACTGTCCAGCTACAAGAGGGCAAGGAGAGTCAGAGGAGAAAGAGAGAGAAAAACTAAGAGTAAATTTCAACAAGTCACATTAGCTACATACAGTACAAAGGAGATCTATGCAACAACAGGCAATTAAGCAGGGTGAACGAATGGCCCTCGCTATATGACATCTTATTTTAGCGGCTCTTAATTAGCAGAGGCAGGGGTCAGGTGTACCTCTGTCTCAGTCTGTTTTGTTTGGCTGACATTTAAGGGTCGGCGGCCAGTGGGCCTCCTCCTACCTCACACTGAGACAAGTCAACTGCTTAGATTTAATGAGTGTGGACTCCAGCTGGCCACCATGAAAAGGTTAAAATCTCAGCAGGGCATGCATATATCTCATGTGAGCCAAATGATAATAGAGTCCTGAGAAACCACAAAGAACTGTATCAACAGAAGATGCGGGGAAACCCAAAGCAAAGATAAAAGTCAAGTCCGAGTTTAATTACAGGAACAAATAATACACAGGCAATTAAGGAGGAAGGTCTTCACAGACCAAGCAGTAGGAATGCAGTGATTCTACCTTTTCTGTCCTGAGAGAAAATATGAATTCATCTCAGTGTTTTTTTTTTTTTTGCCTATTTACAGTCTGTATACACTGTGTAGAAGTGATATGAATCATTTGTCTGTGTGTCATTTAACATGAAGATATTACACAATACCTCTTAAATAGCACCGGTTACACCGACATTGTTTTAAACATGTACAAAATTTTGATTCTATTGTTTTGTTAAGATGAGAAAATTAGACTTACAATGTTACAATTTTACAGTGGAAGAGCCTCTCCTTCTGGGAGGGGGATCCCTCCTCTGTTGCTCTTTCTTTTCTTTGTTCTGCCTGTTTCAGAGTTTGTTTGGTGCAGTTTTTCCTCACCTGAAGGTGTCAGGACAGCCGCTATTTCATGCTGCTGTCTAAGGCAAATTTGTGATTTTGCACCGAATGTATACTAAAAATTGACTTGATATATCAAAAACGATAAAATGAACTACATAAAATCCAAGCACACAAAAATACACACCTGCATACAAACTGATCAATAGAGACAGCAAAAAATTCATTCCGTGGACGTCCATGTTATAGAGCCATTCGCAGTTCACCACATGGTTATGTTGATGACACAGAATGAACTTCTGAAAAAGTCCACTTTAAAAGAAAAACCATCTCACTCCTACAACTGACTGCTGCTGGAACACATGTATTGAATAACTTTCTCTTTGTCTGAAGCAGAGTGTGTATTAGCTTTGTGAGGATGGAACTGAAAGCCTTTCATATAATCAATGACTGGCTTTGCAGGTGGATTTGTTATATTTTACCAAAAGCACAAAAGAAGCATAAGAGAGAGCTGAGATGGGAGTTACATTATTATCCTGGTCAAACTAATCAATATTTCTCATTAAGACTGAAAGCCTTGAAATGGAGACTATGCTGCAAATGTATTAGTTAAGTTAAAAGTTAAATGTCAAATGCAAGCAAAATGGGATAATTGACTGATTTTAGTTTGAGCAGTGATAATAGGGTTTGTGAGGCATGAAACGTACAAATGGAAAAAGTCTGCACTGTGCTTTTCTGGTATTATTAGATGGTAATCAGTCTGAAATAATTGCATCAGCCTTAATCGGCATGACCCTTCATCTGGTCTTCCAAGCATCATCCTGACCTTGAACTAAAAGCCTGGCCCACCCACAGTGCAGAGCACAAAAATTGTCTTAAATTGACCAAGTTTAGCGATTCAAGCCTAAAAGCTGATGTAGAGCATCAGTGATAGCAGGGCCGGCCCCACGCAGCTCTGTATGGATGGACTTACCCCAGACACGATGAGCTCTCCGCCCAGATTCTGGACCTCAGCTTTCACCTTGCTGCAAATGTTGAGCTGATGACAGTACAGGGCAATTCTCTGCAGGTAGGCCAGCAGATCCTGCTTGCACGCTGAATCAGGGCACTGAATGAAAAAGAGGGACAAGGACACACATTGTCAAAACAAAAAACAAAAAACTAGTACTTTTACAGAGCAGGAGAAGATGGCTTGAACCTCTTCTGATGTCTTGGCAGATATTTGTATTTGGAAGTGTCTTCACTCAAGGCTACTGTGCAATAACTACTGTTTAACAATGGTGGAAGTGTGGAGCACACGTTCATGTCCTTTGACACACCTCTGACCATATCATCCAGTTCTGTGACACTAAGGATTCATGCCTCGCTTCCTATTTTCATGTCACTACTTTCAAATGTGTTTCTTACATGTAAAACAAGGACTGTGCTCAAAATCACTCTCACGTTCAGTCTTTCCGTGTAACAGACACTCAATAATGTACTCTGCAAATTGAGATTCAGGACGCGTATGGGTCATCACTGACAGGTGTAGTGATGTGCAAATTCTGCATCTCAAAGACACTCAAATTAAATGCCATAGAGGGTTAACATAGCGCTTTATGCAAGGTGGCAGGGGCTTTGGAAAAGCCAAAGAGTATTCAAATGGACTGTAATAGCGAAAATGTAGATCACCATTGATTCAAACATATGAATTCAGAAGTCAGAATTCATAATCTATCATGGTTGGGATGAAAACAAACATGTGCAGTCAATTTGTGCACAATTTCAAATATATCAGTTCCTGTTGTTCAGCCAAAACTATCAGAAACTCATTTCACTGTTTGCATGTCTTCGGTGACATATTTCTCCATTTGAGCAGTGCATCCAAACAGTTTGGATTTCACAATATTTGGTTAATCGAGGAGATCCATGCTTTGTTTTGAGGTTAAAACTGGATCTTCTGTGATGGACAAAGGGCCAATGGTGGATTATCTGACCAAAATTAAAGCCCTCAATTCGTTGAGCCATAAAAAGGTTCTTGTCCTTATTTCGGCCATCACGCTCAAAATGTGAAGCTGCTTATTACAGAAGTGCTGGTTTTAAACGGTGTATTTTGTTTCCTAAACAGGGTCGACATCTGAATTCTCCACCAACTGGGCTGTTATAGGAATCATGATCTCTGATGCTGAAGCCGTCTTAAGGCAAAAAACAGGAACAACAATCCTAACAAAAACAGCAGGGATCCAGCATTTTGGCTCATTAATTACATTCCTTTGCTCTGAGCCTGGAAGATGTTGCTCAACATTTTTGTTTTCAGTGGTGGCTTGTTGCAAGTTTGAGTTTCAAAGGCAAGTTGAGTTACACTGCAGGGTGTCAAACTGATTCATTTCACATAAAACAAGTTTGTCACAGCTTGTGGCCCAAGAAGAAAACAGATCAATCAACAGTGAATGGACATAACACTTTGAAACACATAAAGACTTGCTTCCACAGCAAGCTTTCTGTGTATCCCTCTTCTTCTTGTCTTCTCTCTCCATTTTTTTTTTTAAACCAGAACTTTTGACCTGGTCCTGCTGGCCGTTGTGCTACTTCAACAGTGAAGAAACCAATCATTCAGAGCAGGAAATGGACCAAAAGGAAATACGAGGACAGAAGACAGTATTCCCCTATTATTCCACCTGGAAGGCTTCCAGGTGTCAGTTATGGCCCACTAAGCTCCCAGTGGGTTAAGAACAATGCATCAGCTACTGAAACACTGTGAGCATCATTTTGTAGCAACACCTTCCTTCTAGTGATTAATATTAAACGGTCCTAACTAGGACATTCAGCAGCACTGTGTGGGGACATGCACAGCTAATTTCCTTGTCTTGTGGGCTCTGGTGGGGGGGGTGGCTAGTCAAACATCGAGCTGCAATATGAATATACCCCCTCCAGGACAAGCACCTTCCCAGGCCGCCCATCTTCTCCTCTCTCTGAGAAGATGAAGAGTGTTGATTGGCCACATGTGCCCTTCACTGATGGTCACAAACAGCGAGTAAAACACAGTCTTCTGAAATCAAATGATTTGTTTGGTTCTGTGAAATACAAATATAACTGGAAAGAGCAACTGAAGGCGTGATTTACATTTATGGCTATGGCCACTTTCAGAGCAGGACTGTGAACGACACAGACCAAAGCTGCCACCAGCATTCAGCTTCTTCTCAGTGAGTGGCACTGAATGCAGACTGGGGTGGAGCTGCTAGCTCATAGAGCAGCCAGTGAGGCAGAGGAAGCTTCTCCTTGGGCATTATCACTGCACCGCCAGTCCTGGCTAGCATCACTGCTAACTGCACATCACACTACTGGCACACACACACACACACACACACACACACACACACACACACACACACACACACACACACACACACACACACACACACACACACACACGCAGCTGCCCCAGGCAACTTTGATGCAGGCATGGCACGATTGTTCCCTATTGTACAGTTGACTAATAGCCCATTTCTTCCACAGATTCCCTGTTGATGTAAATAAACTGTATGGTCCATTACTTTGTCAGGCCCATTGAAACTTTCTCTATCTCCGTCCATCACAGGGAAACACAGCATTTATTACAGAGCTGTGAGGAAACTGTGTCGTTCACTGCTCGGCTTTCTGGAATATATTTTTGTTCAGTCCAGAGAGACAGGTGAGGAATCTCTTTTTATTTTTTTTTCACATAATTTGGCCCGAAATGAATGAAATGTACTCCCAATGGATAATTCAGAAAGATGATGTGAACTCTGATGCTGAAATGAGGGCAACACGCTATCAGAGTGTGGCAGTCTGTCAAAACACAAGTCACACCTCTCACTGATGCAGCATTCATAAGCAGGCTGAGACTGACCTTTACTAAGTTATTCAGAGGATAAAAAGTAGTCACTTCAGCCTGTTATTTTATTTTCAACTACACCTCTTTTGTAGGCTCTACTGAACTATGGCACGTTTCCATATTATTCTTATTTCTGCTCAATTACATATCCAATAGTAGAGTAGGGAGGTGTTTGAGTGAGGGATGACATGAAGATGACAGATTCAAATGGAGCATGTTACACACAGTTACACAATATGCCTTCTAGCTGGCTGGACAACTGCAGTCCCTGTGATGCAAGCTGTCACCTGTCAGTTATTTCAAGAAAGCTGGTAATCTTTCTATTTGCTCATCCATTCTCTGGCTCTCCACCAAAGACTGAGCACTACTGTGTTGGGATACACGCTGAAACCGTATCGTATTTAAGTAACTACATAATGCGCTTGTTTTTCCTCCTGCTTTCATCTGGAATTTTGCACATGAAAAGTAACTTGGTGTTCCCATTCATGTAAAGCTTTTTTTTTCTTTTCTTTTTTTTAAATCAATTTACCTGAATCTGTAATCCTTCATATGAGCATTATATTGAAAGCTGATAGCTGCCAGCGGTGTGAGAGTATGAAAAGAGGATTTTTTCTTCTTATGACGTATTTCTGAGGCATTACTGTCATAATACGGTCGGTGTCATAGCAAAGTGTTGTTGAGATGGCTTGTAATTGACAGGTGAGTGATTTTCACAGGTTACGGTCACACTTGTGTGGAGTTTTTTCCCTGTTTCATATTGACTTATTTAAAGAAATTGTAGACGTCTAGAAAAAGAAAACAAAATCACATCTTTTGTGAAACATTGGATGCTTTCACCTCCTGATGTGAGGCAAAGATACTGTGTGAGGTGAAAGAGACAAGTGCATGCTGGTGTTCTAGTAACAATGGGAAGTTAGTTATGTGTTGTTTGGCCCACAGATTTGGCTGCTCACCAACACGGTCAACATTTAGAGCTGCAGCCGAGGCTGTGACACACAGCTCAAGGAGGCAATTAAGGTGGTTTTAAAGTATTTTAATTGCCCCAATTTGTGTCACATATAGACACGTTTTTTTTGATTCAGTGTGACTTACACTTTCCGAGGATATCATTAACTCCAACGTTTGCTCTCCCTGATTTAGCGTCCAATGAATCCCCTTAGAAATTAAACAAGACGCCTGAGACGTTTTTTTCAGCATGAAAGTACTCAAGTGGTAGCTGTCTGTACATCCCCTGGTACACTGCAAACAATTTGCCAAAATCTTCACAAATATATTGGAGACTAAGTTGTAGCCTATAGCATTACCCACTGAATGTATAACAGCATTGTGGGAACTGTAGTCCCAAAACTCAGAGCAGGATGATCTACCAAATATAAGGAAAACAATACAAAAAAATCAGGACTTTTATTATATTATGCTTAAATTGTTTTTGACAGTGCTGTTGCTGTGAGTGTCTCATCGACATGGGGATGGTGGCTGATGAACAGTTTTATGTATGAGAGGGGTCCCACGGTCTCACACTTTGAAAATCCTTGCTTGAATTTAACAGAAAGACTACATGGTCCCTTTCAGCATCCAGAAATACTTACAATAATTTTTGCATCTAAAGGCATGAGGGGGTGAGACACAGACATATCATGAGCGAGGGAGAGAATCTTTAAAACCCCCTCAGAATAAACTCAAATATGCATTTTGGTCAAGTTACAATCAATGCTGTTTTGTCTAACTTACTGAAAAGCTGACAATCTTGAGATTTTCACTCGGCGATAGCATGCATTTTTGATCCTTGGTGCTGACTCTTCCCATTAAACTGGAGATTTTGTTTTAGCTGAGAAGTCTTTTAATTACACATCAGTCACAGTCGGTTTCACTGCTGTCAGTAGAGGCAACAGAAGCTTTGCTCTTGTTGTTCTGCACTCGATGTGACAGAGGCTTCCGCTGTGACAACTGAAGTGAAACCTGGAAGTCTGAATACTCAGCCTCAAACTTGCATGTGTTTGGCAGCATTTCTAAACAATAATGTGACACTTTTAAGTTATTTAAGTGCTTTAACACTACCGAATGCTCAAACTGAAAGTTCATATGATGGCATAGGAAAAGAATAGTATTTCTTGAAAGCCTTTAAAGTAAGGACAAGCAAATGAACCGGGAAAGGCCACAGGTAAAGGATAAAGGCTGGTGATACTCAAAATTCTTCATACTGTCAAAACAAGCATCGACAATCAATTGTTCCTACTAACAAGTACTGTCTGTGCAGCCACAGCCTGATACAACTCATTCTACCAAAGACTCCCATTGTTGTCCCAAAACTACTAAAGACACATCAGTGAGCCTCACAACAGCTCCTTCATCACAATGCCACTTTGCCACTGTAGTTTATTTCGAGTCTGTGGTGGAAATTCTTGTGAGCTGAAGGAAGGAGTTCACCAGGAGACTTGATGCATCAAGGTGAAGTTGATGAGCAATACAATGCCAACAAGCGAACCTAGGTAGTGCCACACCAAATCCTGAAGATGTCCTCTCTAATGGGGCGTATTAATACTCCCAATGTCACATGTGTCTCCCTTCTACTCCTTGAATTATTCCCTATTTCTGGATATTCTATACCTATCTTCTACATTTGTGGCACGCTATTGGAGAGTCAAATCTAAACATTAGCTCCTACTGTACCTATGTGTGCCCTGACTTCCAGCCCTCTAACTAAGGACACTTTGACCTACCTCCTTATTAAAAATGTACTACTTGAGCAATCCTCCTTGAATGGTCCTCTGTGTGTGTGTACAGTTTATCAAGACCACGGTTACCATGGAGACAGGGAGAGACTTCCTGTCTGCTATCTGCTAGAATGATCCCTAAATATTGTTAATGTGACTGTCTGAGGTCTCTGTGTTGTCCAACCTTGAGACCTTTGGGCTCCTTACAGTAGAGAAGGCATGATAGAAATTTCCCTCGTCAGAGTGCAACACAGGGACAACGAAATGCAGTTTAGCATCTAACCAGAAGTGCAAATACTCATAATATAAAATAAACAGTATAAACAGTATGAGGTAAGTGCAGGTAGTGCAAGTGATTTCCATTAAACAATAAAAACAAAAAAATGTGCAAAACAGGTATTAATCTGTCTTTAAAAATAGCCTCCATGAACTGCACTATTCACTTCTGTTTGAGGAACTTTATACAACAATACTAACCCTAAAATAACTACCCGTGCACTGACATCAACATGGGCCACCAACACAGGTAGAGTTGAAGCCAGATGAGGCTGCAGTATTACTCAGCATTCTGTCTAAAGCACAGATACTGACAGATACTGTTACATGCTGGTGCTGTTACTAACACTCATCAGTCGATGTTTGTCTCAGAATAGGTGCCCCTAATGTTAAACAGCTGCCATCCACTATTTAGGCTGTATCTGTAGGAGGCATACTTAAAGAATAAAGCAGAGTAGGGAAAATGGAGTGGGAGAAATAGAGTAGAAAAAAAGGGAATGCTGGAATGAAATGGGCTGAGGTGCCTCGAGGGGTTTTTCTACGTAAAGTGCTGTGCTTAAATGACTATGAAAGAGCTCGCCGTCCTCCCACCATTCAACGCAGAATTGACTTCTGCTTCACATGTTCATCAATAGGGCTGATGTGCAGTCATGGTGACAAGGTTTGCTACTTAAGAGACCTGCCTGAAAGCGGTGGAGCTGCCTTTATTGTTCCTGTCAAACCACAGTGCTTTTGACGAGTACAGGTTGGCTGCCCTAATGTGTGAATGCAAAATACTTGTCCTCTTCCTCCATAATCAAATCAAATAATCAAAGTTATATCATTTGTTGTGTAATTCCATTAAGATGCTTGATAAAAAGAAAACTTTTGCTGTGTTAACTTTTAAAAATCCATTCCGTTTCCTGCATGGTACGGCAAAGAGATGCCTGAAATGCTTCACGTGAAAACACTTAGAACAATTTGATGTTGCAAATGAAAAGGTCCTCAAGCCCCTTTTTTATTTCCTGACACAGCTCTGATGTCTCTGGAAGTGTAACAGAAGGCTTTGAATATTCAGTAAACACTGGTCCAGGAACCATTTAAGTGAGAATTAAAAATGGCAAGCCACCTGCTCTTTTCATTACAGCAACTGTTGATTCAGACACAGGCTCTGCCAGTGATTTGCCATGTGACAGATTCACTCCCACCTAAACCCTGCTAAACACTGATCATCACTCGGCAGCCTACAACCTGAGAAATGAATACATAAGCACAGAAGTTCATGCTTACTTAGTCCTTTGTGTCCCAGATCCTGCTCTGAAAAGCACACACAAGCCGTGACACAGACTGAGACCTGCTTCCTGGAACAAATGCCCTGTCACATGGAAACATGCAAAGATGCTCATGCAGATTGAAAGCCTTCCTTTTCAGCCCTCTGTCTGGGGTAATTACTGCATGACACACAGAGTTGTGTATTCATGGCCTGAAACATTGTTTTTTAGTGCAATATGCTCTGGAGAGCAGGACAGTGTGACATGAGGAGAACAGAGCCAGCTTTGACTAAAGATGCCTTCTGGTCAGTTGAAAGCTTAGCATACTTTACGGCCACTCAAACTGACAGCCTCTCTGCGCTCTGCTAACAGCACCAGGCTTGCCGATATATTGTTTTTGAAGTTGCATATTGTCACGAGGAGGTAGGGGATATAAAGGATATACAGTTGGAGGTGAAATTCATTTCTTTGTAGTGGAATACTGCACCCTGAGCAACGTTTTTTTGTGTGGACTTTAATCTAACTTCTGCATGTTCCTTTGATTATGAACATAAAGCGCCCTGGATAGGATCAAGCCTCCTGGATGAATGTGAAATGACTTTAATGAGTAGGAAAATGCCTTCACAGGAAATATTGATGACGGCTTGGAGCATTTTTTCCATGCTGGATTAAGAGTAATTCTAACTGCAAAGCAGGTTATTTTCAGCTCTTCTTCTGTTTTAATTAGCAGGACCTCAGTCAACATATTTTAATCTACATTTTTAGAACACCAGGTCATGAACACATGCTTATTCTTGCAATAAAACTTTGATGATAAAATTTTTAACACTGAATGAAAGACTTTCTTTCCCATGTTTCCCAATAATTCTCTGTGTTTGAAGGATTTGGATCTAAAGCTTCTGTAGCCAATATTTCTACATTAACAATAGATAAAATGGCTATGTGTAATGTGAAAGGTGTCACTTGTGGTGATGGACCCAGATGAAATTATCACCCGACTGAGTTCCTTTCAGCTCTGTAGAGCATTTCAGTGTCTTTTATTAATCCTTTTGCTTTTACAGCCCACAACTTGTCTTTTTCGATTCAGTCCCACTGCTCTCATCAGCGTTGTTCCCTGATACAACAGGCAGCTATTTTCAGTAACAAAGCTCAGATACACCAACTGTACATTACCTTCCCAGCACCAAATGGCGGACACACAAAGGCAGTGACTAGCTGGTGAACGTAATGGGGCATTTAGCAGCTAAAGAGACATTTTTTCTCAGAAGTTAGTGGCCAGATGGAGCATAAAGAGAGCAAATGATAGCCGTCTATAGGTTGCCTTCACATCTGCTGGATGTGTAAATAATTCACTGTTTGCTATCTGCTTTATAAGGTGACAAGGTGTTAAACGTTACTGCTTTACAGCTTGTAGCGCGCCCCCACCCAAAAAGAAAAAAAACTATTAATGCAGGTTTAAAATAACAACATTTCGAGGATTTTGCAGCCTTTATAGAGGTGTGATTCATTTCTACTTATCAATATTGCATGGGTACCCACACTCATTTACATAAAGGCTGTTTCCTCTGCATCTTAAACAACAAAGTAACTTTAACTATGACCTGTTTGAAATTTGCTGTGTGATGCTAAAGGCAAAGCAGCTTTGCAGGTGGTCATGTGAGCCAGGCCTCACGCCAGTAGCAAGACTTCAGAAATTGATTATTGTGATTGTAAATTTTGACGTGAGCTCCAACATTTCTTCAGCTAAGCAGCCCTGGAACGAGGCCCAGTGTGTGATACTGAAACCAACAATAATTATTCCAAGGGTTTGCAAGCTAACAGCAGTTGCAATTACAATGACAACAGGCTGCCTTAATAAATCAGTGAGTCCTGTGCCTAAGTGTATTCTCACTGCTTATTAGAGACAGATGAAATGAAGAACATTATGCATTACCTGGAGTGCTGCATTTTGAAATACCTCCCAATTCATTTGCTGTATGCACACATACGCAGCATACACACCTACTTCTTTTCATTCCCATCCTCCCTCAGCACAGCAGCGATTGATTAGATATTGAAAATGGTCTGTCAGCGTGTTTTGGAGAGGTACTCATCTGATAATGAATGCAACACCTCGTTTGGGAACTAATTATATTAGAGACATAACTTGGTTCTGCTGTCTTGCTCTCACAGCGTTGGCCCCACTGGGAGACAAAGTCATGTGGCAACACAGCTCACCGCTCCAGCTGTGCTCGTCAATGCCCACATTTAAGATTTCCAATGGCCATGCGCGCTTACTCTGACTCAAAATGAGCTCTGCCACCAGCTACAAGATGCAGTCAGAGACAGTTACAGACTGATCGAACAAAAAAAATGACACAGTTGCAAAGCTACCTGATCTGCAACAGCACGGGCCAATTTGTCCATCCTGGAACCAGCCTCTGCGATCTTCTTAGCTGCATTGATCACATCTGAGGAGTTCTTCAAGGGGCCTTTACCTCTGGTAAAATTCAAGGAGGGAGAAAGAAGGGAAAAGCGAATGTGAGAGGAGTTGCCGAGAACATGCTGAGCTTCCCTTTAACAACTGAGCTCACCCCTGTGTCACACACACTCAGACAGCAGCTAATTTGCTGGCAGGAGCAACATTACAGAGATATTACAATCAACCAACAATACAGAATTTCCCAAACAATGGATGTAACAAATAAAGTATGCCTTTGTCCATAATGGTATATAACAGATATGCTTTGAAGCACAATGTAACAATAGTTTTTAACAGCAAAACAGGAATTTTCAGAGCAGTTCAAGAAGGAAATCAAATAAGGGAAGGGAATGTTGGCCAACAACTGAGCCTGCGATCTGTGTTGTGTTTTCTTGATTTGTCAGCATGGGAAAAGTTAATGTGGCTGAGATAACTGTGTTTCACTGCGTGTGATGTCTTGTTTTTAGTCAGTGCTAAGCTGAAGTTTCCACTCAGTTTGTTCATGCCAGTCTGAGTAAATGGGGTCAATGCCAAGTAATAATGGTGCAGTCACAGCACCACAGCTGTAATCACTCATGACTAATCACTCATGGCTCTCTTTTTTATTCATTTTCTTTATTTTAGGATTGTTCCGAGCCATACAATTATGGAGTGGATCACAAGTCCATACATGACACAGACTGCCATCAGTTAGGCATTGCCCCGATCCGTTCAGCCCAGTTTGGGAGACTGTGATGAAAGCTGCTGGCTTTTAATAAACATAAGCAGTAAGACTCCAGATGCAAACAGATGATCTATTACAGTATATCTTAGAATCACAGCATCACTACCCAGTCTGATCAAAGCAAAGGTTGTCTGGATCACTTTGCTGACAGTTTGCAGCTTTGGGGCATTTCAAAGACAAGACTGTCGCTTTATTTTGTTGCTGCTGCAATATTTTTAGATAAACAATGGATGAAAGAATACCTGTATGTCAAAAGGACTGCTGATGAACTCACAGAGAATTATCACCTGACTCTCGCCCTCAGCTAAATGGAGGCTTTTTTTAGCTTATTGTTTGGTTTTAGAGTTCAATGTATCTGTTTTGATTCGGTCTTACGCTCTCGTCAACCTCTTTGCAGGTGCAACAGGCACCTTTTTACGATGAAAAACACTGATACCTTCTCCATGCTATGTAACCAGCACCAAATAGCAGAAAGACAAAGCGAGTGACGAGCTGGAGAACGTGGTGGAGCAGTTATTTCCCTCTGGGTTTGTGCATTTGCTAAATGTGTAAATAAGCTGACAAATTAGCCACATTAACTTAAAATGTGATATAAATCAGTGTCCTGTATACAGCCTCCTCTGCCTTTTGCTGCTGTGTATATGGAGTCATTTTTACCTGGTGAAGTCCGTCATCTCCATCATGATCATACACATCTGCTTGGCCAGCACAATGATGTCATTGCCGTTGTCGTCCCACTTGGCCACTTCTGCATCTAGCTTGCACTTCTCCTGTCTGAAACTCTCTACCTGCTCAGCAATCTTGGCCTTTTCCTCCTGAGGAAGCTGTGCCATGATGGCCTGCAGGCAACAGGGGGAGTACAGAGGAAACAAAAGCATTAGAGGAGGAGGAAAAGGTTGCTAGGGAGTAAATTTGCTGCAGAATAAATTGGGAAGATGGCTCCGAATGAGGGAAATGCCAGAAGAGAAGAATTTAGGTAAAGGAAGGAGATAAGGTTGGGGAATTGAGAACGATAGGGAAATGAGGAAAGGGGCGAATAAGAACAGGGATTAGTTTTGGAGGAAGAGAATAAAGGAAAGAATATAAAGGGGAGAGCTGTAGCACCATTTGTTCTATTTTTTCCGTCCAGTCTACTTTTTAATCCGCCCTACAAAACTTGAACATTAAGTTTGGAGTCTGACTATCCCTGCCCTTCTGAAATGCTTCAAAATAAAGTTCTAAACTTTACATTTAATGACTGGACCTTTTCAAACCCCTTGACATCTTATATCCATAAAGAGCAAATCCATTTTTGCTTTCATTTTTTTTTCCTTGGCGGCCATTGGGGGCAGGTCCAAAATGGCATAAATCTTGTGGCAAGGTCACAGGCGCAGTAAGTACCCGGTATTATTTGGGAGATAAATGTATAATTACCTCGCTTCTTAGACCAGAGAATGAATAATGCATTTGTTCAACATTATGTCAGGGAGGTGAGATGGAAGCAAGAGTAACCTGGTTTCCATTAGGGTCGATTCTATTGACTCGAGAGGCAGAGAGTGAAAATGAGTACAGTGAAAAAGAAAAGTCACCATTGTTTTTTAACCTCATCTATTATTTACTGTCCCCTAAGAATTGGTATTCTCTTAATGAAATAATCGTCCTTGTCCTCCGTTTCCCTCTTCCTTATTCCCTCTCTCGCACCAAAGCTGGTGTGTGGGGTGAGCTCAGTCAGATGACTTGTCCTCCTGAAATTCTTCGAAAGAAAATAAGCAGAAATGGAGGCACAACTTTCTCATCAGAGGCCAACAGATGTGTCCATGAGCTTTGGCCTGCTGATCACTGTGTGAGAAGAGCTTTGATGGCGGTTAGCTTGAAAAAAAAAAAAAAACCCAACAACCCCTGAACGGCACAAACAAACAAGCAAAACCAGCCCCCTCAAGCCCAGTGTAGATTTCCTCTGCTGCCAGTGCCAAGAAACTCAAACAACAGCACGGCAGCAAATCCCATTAAACAGCATGTGGGGTGAAAACACTGCTCACATTTAAAACAAATACCAAGTTAATATTTATTTAGACTGCACAATGAGGAATAAACAATCTAAAACAGAGCGGCTGATTTCAGCAGGGCAAACTTGTGTTCACTTCAGAGGTATGCTTGCACGTGTCGCTATGAATTATGGGTTGAACAAAGCAGGCAGTGGCTCTGGGGGCCTGTGTACCACCATTTATTTAATCTATGAGAAAACTACTGTTTGTCTGCCCATCCACAAGTCAAATATACCTCCATAGTTTCATTTACTAATCAGATAGATCCCTGAAACACTAACCGATACTCAAAAATCTCAAACATACAGTATGATGCTTGCAGTCAACCCAGATCTGCTCACAGAGCATGCTCCTCTCACTGCATCATGTATCCAATGCACTCTTTTCATTATGCCGATATGTTTAAGCTGTCGCAGCTCTGCTCACTCTTTTGCCTGCTGCCACATCGCTCACCCGAAAGCTTTGCTGCTACCGCTGCTGTTCACACAGCATTTCAAAAAGGCCCAACTACACCCCAGCATCAACCTGAAGGCTGTGAGTCTCAGGGGGAAGTTAGCATTGTCACTCCCCACTCCCTGCCGTGCTGTGTTTCTTTGTGGGGAATGACAAGGTCAGAGCCTACATGCCAAATGTTAACACTATACATATTCTACATTCACATAATAATCTTTTCCACCCCACTGGCTGACTCAACTTTTATTCCCCCTTGTTTGAGTTTATCTTACAGAGCTGTATCTTATTTTTAAGAAAGTTTTATTTATGCTGTTGATTTTAAACTATGGCCTGTTTTTAGATTTAATTCAGTTTGAATGAAAATGCAAATATTTAAAAATATAAACTCGAGGACAACAAAAGCTCAGACACTTCAAGGGATCTTGTGCTCTCAGCTTGGGGTTCTGGGTAGTCAGTGGCTCCCTGGTTTACTGATTACATGATCATGTTTGATACAGTCCAAAATATAATGGAGGCAAGGCTGCAGTGTAATTGCTGCCTAATCAACGGGGACACAGGTGAGTACACTGTGCCGCTGGGCAGATCTCTCTGACCTCAGGACTTGAGGGTGGTTGTTAGCATGTCTTTGCTGCTCATATAATTCCTGCACCCAACTGTTGAGGCATCAATTATTCACTTATTTCTATAATTACACGGAACAGTATGCCACTGGTGTCAAAATGAGGAGTGCACCATCGAGAAGAAGCGCAGTTATGGTTTTGAGGTTTTGATAAATGTCATCATAACGAGTCAGATAGAGGCTGGAAATTGAGAATCAGAGTAGTGCTAGGTAAGGATATTTCTGTAAGCACGATCAAAATGTTTTTCCCCCGTCTTCTGCACATAAGAGCTGCACTAAATCAAGACGAACTGTTCTCCCAAACAGCTAAAGGGAGCAAAAAGTCTCTTGAAACTCAAGAATTTGGATTGAAAATTCCTTTTTCTAAAATTAGGGATCAAGGGAGGTTGGGGAGAGACAGTGAGGGATTTGGTTCGCATTCAAATTCACTCTGAAACTGGTGTGACAAAAGAGAGCGAGCGTCGGGGAGGAAGAGAGAGCGAGAGAGGGGTTCGGAGCACAAAAGAAAGCTGCAGCACAAGGGTAAACACATGAGCCAATTGGGACGTCAGGGGAGCAGGAAGGCACTTGGTGAAGACCCCCTCTCCCCCTCCCCTGCTCTCTAGAATTCACTTATCCCCAAATCCCTTCCCATACTTTACTGATAACAACAAGGAGCGGGCCTTGGGAGCTTAACATAGTGGCAAATCCGGCCGAGGGAGTGCTGTGCCAATACACTCTGCGACTCGGCTACGTCTGCAGGGATTAGAGCGCTTTCCGGGTTTCTTCACTGAGCGCGGCGTCTTGAAATGACTTTAATTTGTTTCATTTGAAATAAACTGCCCAGACACTCAGAGTTCAATTTTATGGATGACCTATCAACAGTGTTATCCTATCACTGTGTTAAGAAATGTTGGGTGTGTTCGAGTGTGTGTGTGTGTGTGTGTGTCCGTGCGTGCATGTGTGTGTGTTGGGTGTGTCTATAACACACCATTATCCTGGTGTGTTATAGAAGGAGTTTTTGTGTTTGTCTGGTGTAATAGAAACAGACACTTTGTACAGGCCTCCTTCCCCTGTGTGTTTTTCTGCCCTCTCATTATGCATGTTTGCTCTAATAACTTTGCTTAATGCACAAGTATAATAGAAGTGACAAGTGGAGCACCGCACAAGACAAAGCACTGAGAACAGAGGCCCCTGGGACAGCCCTGGACTTGATTTTATTTCTTTCTATACTAAGCAAGAGAGAGACAGTGAGACGGAGAAAGTGAGAGGGAGATATTACGTCTGTGTCATGTGTGTGATACCAGCACACTGAAGGGGCTTGGGGGGATCACGACTGTAAACCTCAGTGCGCTCATGTCAGCTCCTATGGTGAAAATGGATTACACTTCCTCTTGTCTGTTTGAATAGAAACACAGAGCACCAGTGTGCACTTGGCATGACCGTGAGAGGACGTCAAGCTTTATCCTGACACGGCAGGGTGAGGCTGACTGGGCAGATCACCAGTGGATCACGGCAAACACATCTTTTATGGATGTGCTTGCCTTCTGCGTGTGTAAATGTTTAGTCTCTGAGGGCATAACAGTGTCTATGAGTGGAAAAACAGGCAATATCAATTAAGTGTGTGAGAGGCTGTGTCAGTATGCCAGATATAAAGTATGTTGTACACGATAATGTGCGAAGGAGTAATCACATTTGATAGCATGCTGTGATACATTGTTGTGTATTTACTTGATGCAAGCTCAAGTGCATAGTTTGCTCATTAAGGATGCCTGAGCACTCATTACATTCAGCCGTGTCACCTTTTAATCCACCTTAAATCACTGTCTTACAGTAACAAGATATGACAAAGGGACATGCTGCTACTTCGAACTGTTCCCAAGAAGAGCTGCCCACTCAAAGCACAGTTCAGTGCCAGGAAAACTAGTGAACAGTTTGGTGCTGTGAAGCTCCTTTGTGTGGCAGCGCTGGCGCGTTTAAGCTCAGATGGCCCTACAATGTTACACAGCGGGAGCCTTGGTGGGAGTATACATACGACAAACTCGAAGCACTTCACACCCAGGACCCCCACAGTCATCTGCAGCTACTGCGCACCCAAAGCCCGGGTCTGTTCTTTTTGTTCATAGTTGGAGTTCAAATTTGACAATGTCAAACTTTTCAGCTGTCTCTTAGTTCATCATGTTGTCGACGGCTAAAGATTAATGCATTAAAGTCAAATTAGATCTAAATGGAACTTCATCATTTGGGTTTTTCTTGACTGTTTAGCATTGATGCTGAATTTTGATTATATTTTTCAACCAAAAACACAGCAGCAGTCATGTGCCTTACCCAGAAAAATCTTAATCAGGTGGCCATTCAGACAAAGGTTGGATTTGGAAGGCACTGAAAAGCCCACAAAAAATGCTCATTTGTGTTGTTTTGGTAGAGAATGCCAAACAACACATTTTGTCATTTAGTTTCATGGCCATGCTGGCTGCACTCACAGTCCATGATATTCAACACCGATGCAACATTTGAAAATAGATCGGGCTTTTCATTGAAAACTTCCATCTGTTTGCCAGTTTATAAAATGCTGCAAGATGATAAGTAATGGCAGGGAAAACACAAAGCACAGATTTAAAGCAAGACTAGAACTTCTATAATAAGAAATACTGTTAAAAATTCATCAGCAATGAAACACACCGTTGCTTTTCAACTCCATACACTCAGAGGGTTTGCAGCAACAGTTGGTTAGTATTGACCAGTAAATTGTGGTGGCTTATGTTAGCTCATGTTGGCTGGATATTATTTTGTAACTGACATAACTGAGCCACTCAGCTGACTTTGTTACTTTATGCTATGATTTAGCTTTAATGATCATTCTGTTATTACAATTTGTGACCATAGTGGCTACTGTTCAGCAGCTGTTACTTGGTGTTTTCAGCTCACCTAAAGCATGAAGGGTGCAGTGGTGTGTCCAGACTTTCTGTCTGAGGTGGGGCATTGACTTGTGCAAGGTGGCATAAAGGACATGAGTGCACACACAGACACATTGGAATAACATTAATTTCCCATTTAATCTCTAACATTAAAATATCTGATACATTCCTGTGTTTCAAGTTTCAATTTAAAGGTGGGGTGAGTCATTCTGGAGAAAAAATGTTCATACTACCATACGACTTCTTCACATTACATGTTAACAGATTTATTGTCCCTCTCACTCCCCCCTTCCCCCATCTCTTGCCCCTCGTCCTTTGTATGAACATGAACGCCCATTTCCAGAGCCGGGGCTGAGAGGACTGTCGGGATATCTGCCCAAATTCAAATTTGAAAATGCAAAAGAATGGCAGCATACAAATATAATAGAAAGCTTGCTCACTTAATTCTTTACGTCCTCAAAAAGAAAAAGTGGCCTAAATCCAAAAGAAGGCTACATACAAAAGAAAACAATGCACATTGAAAAATGCTTGGTTGGTTCGAATTGAGGTTGCGCCTCTGACTGGGCAGATAGCCAATCATGCAAGCACTCAGTGTCCAGTCAGATTTCAGGGCTGGCTCACCTCTGGACAGGCCCTGGAAGGGTTGCTTATTAGCAGTGCCAGAGTTGGTTACTTTTTGTTCTGCTATCAAAAGGCATCACAATCAGGTACATAGCTGCATTGTACATACATTTAGCAACAATAAGCTGCTGTTATGTTTTTTTTATTTCTGCCTTCTTTGTGCATTACCCCCGTGTGTGTGCTGACTGTGTAGAGACTCAGGCGGTATAATTCAGGCCTGTGCCACAGGGAGAGGCACTGGGCCAAGTCATACTCCTGCCATCCACAATCCATTCAACATGCAACACACCGCTAGAGCCTCTGTGTTGCTGGAGGGGAGCAAGCACTGATACCCTCTTAATGTTCTTTAAGCTGGGCCCAAGTGAAAAATTGCTAATGTGCAACAAAGCCCAGACCCTGGTGATTGCGACTGAAGCCTTGGCAGAGTACTGTACTGTATTTTGTGTTTTTGTCTGGCATCTGAAGGGAATTTAGTAATTACTTCTTTGTTTGTGATTGCAATTTTACACCTGCCATCCCAGAACAGTGTTTATTTAAAATAATCCCACTTGTTTGGACAATTTAAATGGACTTTCATGCTATTTAAGTGGAACTAGTTGAATCGATTCAAGTATGGTCAGGGCACAGGGGTGGGTGTTGGGGTGGGTTCAACTTGCAACTCAGCCTACTACTGAAGCAATAACACTTACATGATGAATTTGAATTGGTTGAGGGAAAAGGCTGGACTTTCTTTCCTTCTTTTTTATGTCAGGTTCCATAAGAGAGAAGTTTCAGCACAGAGGGGAAGTGAACATCCACTCACCCGAGCACTTTGTCCAGCAATAAGCTGGTCATCTTCAGTCTGGACACTAGTCCTGCTGCGAGTATCATAGTCCTCCTGCTCAAAGTCAGAGTCATCTTCCAGCTCCTCTGGCGTCTGTGAGAAACACAAAGACAAAGTTGGGCAAACAGTCAGAGGGCGAGAGAGACACACAGAGAGAAAGTGAAACAGAAAAAAAAAATTAAAAAACCAAAAAAAAAAAAACCACCATACGACTCCTAAATTGACAGCTGAAAAGGGCAATTTTCTTTGCCTTTATGGCCCATTGTGCAGGAATCCAGACTAACAGACAGCATATTCCTGTGCTGTCTTTTTACACAGCAACTCATTGGGAGTTTTAGCTCAAACCAAACTCAGCATGTGACAGACAGAGGTGTCCCACAATTAAAAGAGATATATACCTCTTGACATTATTCTCTGAGCCTGGTTTAAACGGACATATGTGTAAGTTCCCTCAACAGTAGATCAAACACACAATGAAAAGATTGGAAAATGGCCTGAGGAGATTTGACGAGTTGAGCAGCTCCTTCCCCCACATGTCGAATGAAATAATAAATGTGTGACACTCAACAGCAGTAACATATTAGCTTCATTGGAAAGGTAAAAGTATAGCTGACAGGGAAGAGAAGTAACAATGAGACAATGAGATGAGACGTAGAGCAACAAAAAGCAACACTTATTCTCTGTTTGACCACAGAATAAAGCACATGTGGCTGATAAAGGTCTATATCAGCAAGTGTAGTTTCACACAAATCGCTGTTAAATGAGAATATGCCAGGTCTGTGCTTTTAGTAAATCAAGAGGTCTGTAATTTGTGCATTGGAGAGTGCTGCTGTATGCAAGAGCCGTTTAACTCCAGGGACACTTTTCTTTATTTGGCCACTTTATGAAACCACCAATGTCTACTTAATAGTATAAGTAATATTACTCAGTGATTTTAGCCTAAGTCGAAGGAGAGGTAACCTATAACAATACAATGTTGTAACACTATGCGTACATAAGTGAAAATCATTGTAGAAGCTGTATTTTGCAGGCGGTCTCTGCCACGAATGGTGTTAATGCTTTCAAGATCCACTCCTCCAGAGCAAAAGGCCGGAAAAGAAAATCCATATTAAGATTATACAGCATTTTAAAAAGGAAGCAACTATGTGACTTATTGCTGTGTACATGAATATTTGAACAGTCTCTGCACAATAATCTTATGTTTATTTATTTTCTTTGAAGATGTATCATGTTTAATCATTGTTGCGGCGCAATTGTAATTCCTTAATCATGTTCTGGCAGTCTTTTATTTCTCTTTTTGTTTAATTTCAAAGGAAAAATACAGAATGAAAAGCGTTGTGTGAACAAAAGAAATACACAGCATGACTCTAGAATACTAAATGATTGCAAAGGCATTGTGGTCTCTCATCAAATAAAAATATTTGAATGTAATTCAGTTATGTATTTTTTGTTTTTTTTTTTTGCATCTGCTCAGTGAGAGACTTAATGATCAATGAGCATTTTCTTTGCTTTTTGCTGGCAACAAAGCGCTGTCTCACTAATTAAGATTAGTGGGTTAGCCGGCTAACTTGAACACAAGCTTGCAATACAACAACAAGCCTGTTGATGTTGGCTCACCAGCTGCAGAGCAGAGCGTCAGATTGAAACATGCAGATGTGTAAAGTCATCATTCCTACATGATGCTGACATTTCAAAAAGCCCTGCATTCACAGGTGCTCTCACAGGTATCTTTGTGAAGAGCACTGGAAGTGATTCTATTCATAGACTGTGGGAATGTTGCCTCTCCATGATGATTGATTATATCAGAGATAGTATAATAAATATTTTACACAGAACCAGTGCTCGCGCTGGCTATAAAGAACAACGTATAATAAATAACATGTTACTAGCAGACCATAGACCATGGCAATAAAGAATGAAATTTCCTGTGCACCCCAAAAGGCTAGTAATAGTGCTGAGTTTCCTTCTTAGTATTCCCATCAGTTATTGATCCATTGTGGCCTGTTGCAGTCATATTCTAGCACTGCTGAACGCAACATGACTTTGTGAATAGAAAATGGACTCAAAAGGATGACGGCTGTATAAATACAAAAAAAACAAAAAAACGTTCGCCCACTTTGACCTAATTACAGGCAGTGATGGGCTTGCGCATGCACTGAAAATGATCTCCTCATAAATAATTTTCTCAGTCTTCTTGTGACATATAGCTTCATGAAGCATCATTTTCTTCAAAGCTTTTGATTTATCCTTGGCTGCAGGAACATTATTACTTTGAACTTACGAAATCTTTTGTGGTTTTGACAGTTTCTTTAGTGTACAGACTGATTTATCTGATAATGTAATCTAACTGAATCTAATTATTTAATTCAATTCTTTTGCTTGGTTTTATTAGTTATGTCTCTGTATTCCTATTGTATCCCACTCAATCGTAGCATTTTCGACTCTGCACTAACCTAATCTCCCCATGGGAAATAATCTCATTTTGTCTCAAATTAAATACAGTGCACTTGACAACCGTCTCCCTCTTAATGTGAATGCATTTATAGCTCACAAATTCTAGGGTAATAGAACCTCATGTCAGACTTGTAATTTATGATAGTTAATTTCAAAAGTAACTGCACTAACTGTGAAGAAAACAAAGCCCCCTCATTCATTTTAATGGGTCCACTTGGTAGGCACAGTGCAGGTGGCGACAGCAAAACATCCCTGCAGTATTGTTTGGTAGTTTGCTTAGTGATGTATAATTCTGCTTTTTATTGACACAGGATGAAGTTCTTGTGATCATATCTGATAACCTTTTCAACTCATGGATCTATTCTTTAAATCAGCCTTCTCAGATTGAATTTTGCTGTCTCACTGGGATCTGAAACTCCTTGCATTTTTTTAATGCAGTGCCACTTTAGCTGTGAACTTCGAGTAAAAATTGAACTCTGCGTGAAACAGGCTGTAGGTCAGTCTGTTAAGGAAGAGAGAGAGTGTTAACACTGGTTATATTACAGGTGCCGTTCTCCAAGTGCTGTTCAATTTCACACATGCTCCATTTTAGCCAGCGCTTGCTTCTCCATCACACCACTCTGCCCGGATGTGAGTGTGTGTTTGTGTGTGTGTGTGTGTGTGTGTGTGTGTGTGTGTGTGTGTGTGTGTGTTGTGTGGGCACATAAAGGCCAGGACAAAACTATGCCTTCCAGAACTTTCATTATAACTTTACACCCTTCTCAAGGCCTGCCTCAATTTTTAAACACTGTGGAGAATTGGTTTCTTAATCCATCGACTGCTCATAAGATCTGTGCTGTAAAAATTCTAAAGGAGCCATTACTCCGCTTAAGTGGAAGAAAAGTAACACAGGCACATAAAAAAAAGTGTGTGCACAAAAAAACTATTACATGTGGCACCAACATTTGCTATCTATTTGATGGAGTTAGACAAGAGAGAAAGCAAGGATCTTCCGAGTTGTTTCCTCAGAAAGTAATTGAACTTGGATGGGATTATGAAGCCAGCTGGTCCCGGGCAGTTCAAAGCTGCCTGTTTTACATTATTTACCAACATCAAATTATTTTCCATAATTAGATTTTTTTCCAGAGTTGCACTGGGAAACCTTCCAGCCTGCATAAAGTTGAATAAATGAATTACATGGTGAAGAGAGACGGGCCAGTTCGGGTGAAAAATGCAGATACTGTAACATCATGGTGGGTATGTGATAGGATAAAGCTGCTGGTATCATGTTGTTATGCAGCATTTTTATCACGACATGCTGTAAAATGTTCTGCCAGCTTTAGAAAGCGGATTGTGCGACAGGTGTGACATCTCAAATGGGAATTCTATTGAATTTTAGATTTCAATTATGTTTTTCTTTAACCTTGGGGCAAATATATTTTTGTCAGAGATCCACTTTCATCTATGATGGCCAGTAACACACTTTGCTCTGACAATAGTGTCCCACAGATGTGTCGCTACAATGAGAATGAAGAGGCAAAAAACTGGACAGGTGTCTTTGAGTGTGACTAATATGTCTCATGAGGGTGGAATTCAGAAGGGGATGAACCTGGTGACTCATGATATTTTATTCTTTAATGAATGACTGCTTTGCTTTCTACCTTTGCAAGAGAGATATTTTCTAATTGTTATTAGAGTGTAAAAAGACAATAACATGTAGGCGGGTGGAGCATTGACTTACCTATCAGAAACACTGGGAAATAAACAAATTATTCACAGTCCACATTCACAAAATACCCAATTGAATATTTTAAATATATGGAAGAAGCCAGAAATAAATCACTGCACTTGGTCTTGGTCAGCATTTCCAAACACATTCATTTCTGTTGAACGCTTGCTGAGCATTTTACCCATTTCAGAGTATTTCAGTGAGTGCTTTCCTTTTGCTCCTGTAGAGGAGGTAACAGACATACCCTTATCATGAGGACAGCTTTCCTGATGTCACGGACGCCATCGTAGACCAAACGGGATGCATCAATGAACTCATTCTCCTCAAAGGCCTGTGGGGGGTTTGTGCTCAGTGCCTCGATAGCTACCTCCACTTGTTCAGCAAAACGGGGCATGACTGCAGGGAGAGAGGGGTAAGGGAGGTAGAGACAGAGAGCACAAGAAAGATATCAGAGTCTGGTGTATCACATTTGTTACAGAATGGGTGCAGGCTTATCAATTAGGAAAGGGAAAATGCCACGGTGAAAGCACAATTATTAGTGTGTAGTTTCTCGAGATGAGGACATGATCACAACCTTTTCATCCCAAAGTTTTTAGCAGCAGGGTGTCCGCATGCGGCAGTCGCTGCTCACCTGTGCACTTGAGGAAAAGGCGAGATGTCAGCCTAAACCTCCGTGTGAGCGACAACATGCCGTACTCACATTGCACGCCAATTAGATGCTTCACCTTGGCTTACCCAACAGGAAGATTGGCCTGTCTGTCACAGATGTGTTTGTGTGCACGTCAACATGCTTGGCATTTGCCAGTGTGTGTGTTCGTGTGCGTGCATGTGTGTGAGTTGCGAGTAGATAGCTGTGTGTGCTCCAGTGTTACAGTACAAGGACGCTAACTTGCAAACTCAGCCTGTCAAATCACAATGCCGATGAAGGGAAACAAATTCATCAAAGTCTTTTGAGCCAAACAAAAGCCAAGCAACAAAAGAAAAGTCCCTATTGACCATAAAAATGGTCGGTTTTGTTGTCAGCATCAATTGGCCGGGCCCGATGGAAGAGCTTTATGCGCTTTGTGTGTTCAAGTGAATTGCACGGAATGTGAATAGACATTATTCAATATTCAAGAATACAGGCTGAACATTTGAATATTTAGCAGGCTACCTTTCTACGTAATCTCTTTTTGAGTAAAAATAATTGAAAACAGAGCTTAATTCTTTTTTTCTTTTTTTCAAATGGACTCTGCAGTGTGGCGAATTATCATAACAAAAGCTATGGTTTACCTGGACAGACAGTCACCAGCAGGAAAGGTTGCTCTTCATATACTGTATGATGTATAGGTGCTGGTCAAACATCACAAGCGCCTTTGACCCCACCATTACTTGTGAGCTTCCAGTCCATGAATGTACAGACATTTTCTATAAATCCACAATAATCATGCATATTTTCAATTCATTTTAGACAGAGAAAGAAAAATGCAAGTATTTTGTTGTTGTTGTTGTTGTTGTTGTTGTTGTTGTTGTTGTTGTTGTTAGAGTTGATACTTGTTGTGTGGAGAGTAGATACTTGAACTGATAAGACAATAGCCTTTTGAGAGGAGAAGACAGGTCTAATTAGGGCAGACAGATAGGGAAAAGAAGAACAGGGGACAAGATAAATAAAGCATGGCTGCTTGGCTGGTGAGCTTCCACCAGAAAGCCAACTGTGCGATTTTATTATTATTCTCCACACTTTCCTCCTCTCTAACATGCGGAGTGAACAAAATCAATTAGCCAGCTTGCACTAAAGGTGTATCTGCAGTATACTTATTTGTCTGATATAAAACACAAGCTATATTTCACCAAACATAAAAGGCACTACAAAAAGTCTCTCCCTTTTTCTTTTCATTTTTAATTCACTTTAATCCACTTACTGGAGAAGCGTAAAATAGGCTTTTGGGAATTGCTGGGAAGGCGTTTTAAATAGAAATATTTAAATGTTCTCCAAGCTCTTAATGAGCAAAGTTGCTGATGGTAAGGAGCAATTTCACTCATTCCAGTTGAAAAATGATGAAGGGAATTAAATGTGACCATGTAGGAATGGATTTTTTTCACCCCCTAGGCTTAAGCATAGTTTAAGTGAGAGGTTATGGAAGTACAATGAATGCTTAAAAACCTCACAGCAGAGATGGCGTGCCCGTGTGAGGTGTGTAACGAGCTCCAAACAGCAAAACTTGCACAGTTTGTGATGCCTACACCTCAATTTTGCGGGAAGATGGCTCAGTTTAGACAATATATCACAAGAGGTAAAAACAGAATCACTTACATACAAACAAACCCTGCACTAAATCATGATGTACAGCTTTAAACTAAAAACTGTCAAAAGTTTGATTTGTTTTGTTTATTTTTTAACTAGACAAGCATTGTGTGTGTGTGTTTGTGTGTATATATATTACTACTACCATTATTATTATTGTATTTTTATGTTATATGGCTTATTATGGCATTATTTTCCATTTCTATCTGGATATCATAGGATATAGTGCTGTATTTGTACTACATAGTGAGTATATATTACATACTACAAACCGGTCATTTACGAGCCTCGAGTCTCCCGTTCATGTCCCACTAAATCTGTATAATACTGTATTAACACACATGCATCAGTCTGACTCGGTTCAAGGAAATCACAGAGTTTATCGTCTATCCCTTGCTTAAAACCTAACGTTATTTACCCAAAGATATCATCTAAACCCCTGTCATAATTTCTCTGTTCCTGCGTAACACTGCACCACACAAATTACTGCAGAAACTTACCTTTCGGCCTACGTGTATCGGTGGGCTATTAAGATGCTTTGTTACAAGAAACGGTGCAGTGTTTCCTCCTGAACAGATACATTTGGCATCGCTCGATGCAAGGACAACATTAGCCTAACGTTAGATGCTATAATAAGTCTGCCAAGTACTGACGGTATACAGTCTGTGTTTACGGACATGACAAATCATCTGATATACAGGCTAAGGTTAGCTAGCGGTTAGCCCTCAGGATTGAGTTGTACAGAACGAAAATATGTGAAATACTACGTGCAAATGACAATCGTGAATGTCTGTTAACTAGTCGAAAACTTGAACACAGTTGTCATACAATAGATTGACATACGCGCATATGGGAGATACGCGCATTGATGGACACTTCTGACACCCAATGGAGATATGTGTTAAATATATGATGTAATAAAACGTCTTTCCATTGGTCACTTGGATCCCCAATGCTACCTGTTGCTGGGGGAGAATGTGAATATTCCTTAGCCAATGGAAAGTCAAAATCGTTAAAAGTGGAGATACGTGTTTTTTATCGGACAGCGACGATATATATAATTATATATAAAGCAGCTAGTATTGTGATATTGATAAAGGATACCATGACTTGTGACACATGTGAAAAGCAGTCTTTCTTGCTGATGAGTCTGCATCATCCCTGCAGTTCTCCTCAGCTCTGCAGCTTTATGGTGTCTTTCAGCTCATTGTTTCTGTTGTACTGAACACAGCTCTACTGTTCAATAGTTTTCATTATTTAGAGTACACACAGCATGGCTGTAGAGTTGCACAGCTGAATTTCTTTTGCACAGCTCACTTTTATGGTCTAAGGCATTGTGATGCATAATATGGAATAAAACTCCTGTCCATCATCTCATCTTCTTTCTCTTTAGCCTGTCTCTGTGCTGCTGTCGCATGTGAAACCTCCAGGGATCAATAAAGGCTTAGAAAACTATGCATCAGACATCTATTGTAGGTACATTATGAATGTACACGTAACAATAAAAAAAATTTAATATCAAACTTTAAAGCTATTTTTGTCGAAATCTGTGAGAATATTGACAGTTATGAGATTAAGACTTCAGTGCTCCTGCTTTTTCGCCTGTTTACTGCTCTGCTCTCCTACACCATGGTTAAAATGTTTCACCTACCTCATACTGCACTGCTACTCTCAAAGCAATTTCCTCATCAGCACGCTCTCCTACTGTAACTCCCACCTCTATTTACACACTGATTAAGAGACCTTACCTCCTCTCCTTGCAAGCTATGAGGTTGCCATCTGTTTCCCATTCTGGCAAAAACCTCTTTCCCCATCATTATAACAATAGATACAAATTTAAAGAGTGACTCACCCAGTTCAGCAACTGGATACTCTGTAGCATTTTGAGTATTAAAGGAGCATTGATTCAGTGTCCTATTTCCCATTAAGTACAAAATGCTTTCTTTCTTGTCTGTATTAATGGCCACTGATGTCACTAATAAGGCATTCTGATTCAAGATTTTAAAATAAATGCTCAATATTTATAGTAAATTGATTTAAAGGTCTGGATCTCTGAGCTTTTATCTTAAAAGTAGACACTATGAAGCATCTTTACTTCTGTCCCTGTGCTGCATTTCTTCTGAGTGCACTTGATCCACTGATTTACAGGCGTGACATGTGGGTGGCAGTGTGAGCATGTGCGTTATTACTCACAGCAAACCCCGGCTAAATCCCATTTACTGTGCCCCGATGGAATAACAAGGAGCAACGCCACCCTGCTTCTCTAAATGGCACACTGACTTAGGCCATATATCAGTTTTTTAATCTACCCTCTCCAGGCACCACATTAATGATCGACTTTAAAATTTGTCCCCTTTTTTGAGCAGAGTATTAGTCTAAACACAGGAAGTTAGTGGGAAGAAAAGTGTCTCAGGAAAGAAGGAGGGAGAGGGGGAAAAAAGAGAGAGGAGCCATAACCACTTTCCCATTAGGCTATTGATTTTCTCCCTCTCAAGGACACGCTTCAATCCTGGGCCCATGTGTGGACTGTCTGTCAGGAATCTATGGCTGAGCTGTACACTGAAGACTTGTGCGCCACGGCTGCCTGTATTTGGCCCTGCTATAAATCTGACTGCACTCGATATGAGGAAGAGGGATGGACAAATTGAGACGAGGTCAAAGGGCAGGTAGTTAAGATAAGCGTACTGGGCTGATGTGGCAGCTGTCAGAAAGACGTGCAAGCGGTCGCGACTGGCATGAGTGGCCGCGGGCATAAACACAGGAACAATCACATAAAAACACAAACAGCTCAAACACACACACACACACACACACACACACACACACACACACACACACACACACACACACACACACACACACACACACACACACACAGGCACTGGATAACTGTTTTACACATGAGAAAAGGAAAAAAGGGGACCACATCAATGAATTCCACTAAAATCCCGACTCAAATCGCTTAGTGAAATCCTTGGTGACAGCTATTGATTTTTGGTAGAGTCTAGTTAATTGGACTCAGTACCCTCTAAAAAGTGTGTGGTCCTATATCCTTTCCCTTTGTTCAGCTACACTTAATCATCTTTCCCCCAGCTATAGATTTCTCCTTGACTGTGTTCAAATCCATAGACATCAGGCCTGTGAGGACTGAGGGGAGAGGGTGGCAAAAGTTCACAAGGATCAATAAGTGCTTTATGGTCCAGATCAGATGTGCATGGTAGCCCCTAAAAAAACCAACTACCACCACTAAGAGGGAAACAGGAATGTGAAACACAACAGCTCTTCATCAAAGAGAAATATGGAGCCAGTGAAACGCTGGTCTAACACAATTGCCGGTTCCTTAACATCATAATTAGCACCAGCAATTGGGACATGAGGCCTTGTTAAAATGTAAGATGGGAGTCCTCCTTAAGGCTGTGCAGCCAGCGTGACTTGCCTATTTGCTGCATCCATATAGACTTACCCCAAGGTGAAGTCAGAAAGGAGATCTGCCATCTTAAAATCATTGTTGGTGTATCCATCCATCTTTATGCTAGGTTTACTGGATAAATATGCTAAAGTTCGACTGTTTCCACAGGACAGAGAAACTGCATCTGAGCTTTATATGAGCATCACATCACTATCATCACATCACAGAAGACAACTTGACTTTTAAGGTTTAGGGAAAGATCACGATTTTTGTTAAAATAAGCACTTTGTTCAAGTTGTGGAAAGAGGATGGTTTTGGCTTAAAATGATCTCTTTGCTAAGGTTATGGTTAGGGAACGATTGTGGTCATGCTTTCAAAGCAATGCTGACCGTCGATAGGAAACAGGAAACAAACAGGGACCACCCTTTCAAAGGTCTATTGTTGTATTGACACATTCATCCTCCCTGGCTGCTTTGCAACAACATCACCTTACTTCCTCTTTTTCTCATGGCACAATTACTACAGCTGCTGCAGGGCTTTGTGACTTGAACATAAACATATGCTGTGAGGCGTATGTTATGGGACTGATGCTGTCATTCTGCTTTGAAGTGAACAGATATATAAATTATTTGACCAACATTGGAGTTTGGAGTTGAAATATTCAGCACCGAAGGCAGAAGTCAACCCACACTGGTAATTTTCTCATGCTGTTTTCTTTTGGCAGTGCATCCCACCACCCCTGTTCTTTCTCTTTGGACATATAAAATCTGGCACTGACACAGGGAACAGTGTGAACTCTTTCTAGCTTTCAGGTAACAAAAGACAACAAAAGTCTTTTTGCAGGTTTCCGTATGAAATATAAAAAACACACAAACACACACAGACAGCCGCTATACTGAAGAAAATGCCTCAGTTGTAACACTCATTTCCTGAAGGTTGCTGAAGCTTTTACTCTCCTGTATGTGGTGCAAATCAGCATGCCTACATCTGCCCGTCTAAATTGTTGCAGCTATTACTTTTTTGTGGTGGTAAATATTGGAGTGGATCTGCAAGTCCATACCTGCAGTACTGGCTGTACCTGGTTTCAGTTTGTTTGTTTGTTTGTTTTTTTGCATCAGTGGCTCTGTGCATCATTGACCCCCTGTACACCTTTCACTAAAATGTGTTGGAGGGGTCAGACTGCAAATGGATTGTGCTTCACCCCATGAAAGTCCCGGCGTGAATGTCCCCAGAACGCATTGAGGACAACTTGTGATCCCATGAGCCGAATCCCCTCTGGAGGTGGTCGGGGATGCATTGTGACCACGTTGAACACAAGTTTAAATGCAACTAACAATTCAGTACACATACAACAACTGCTATAGTAGAAATAAAACCTGTTGCAATGTAGTAAGTGGTCAATGCAAGTGCACGTCCATGTCTCTGCTGAATAACACTGGTTGTACTCTTCCGCAAATAAAATCAAAAGACCACAGCTATGTTTCTTCGTTCTATATGTGTTAATGTCGCCAACAGTGTAGCTCTTACAGGTTTCAGTATAAACTCTACGTAGTACAGTAGAGTAACTTAATTCGTGGGTGGTTGAACTAATCCGTGCAGATCGCTGTTGGCTTGGTTTCACCTTCAACAATCATGTTACTATAGAGTGAGTTCTTCATGTAAAACCTCATTCTCAAATGTAGAAAAAAGCACCACATTTCTGTAATGCAGAGGAGTAAAAGCACACTTTTACAAAATAACAAAAAATCAGTAAAATAATATCTACTCAGGCAAATGTGCTTACGTGTTGGGCTGGATTCCGTTAGCTAGATACATTGTGTATGCAGGGTTTAATTACTGAATTATTTTTCTCCTTTCTTTTTTGTACAAAGGACTCAGTTAGCATGCTTCTCATTTTAAGCCATTAGATTTAAATTATGATGTTAATTCTAAAATTCAAACACACGATAAAGACAAATCAGTGGGCAATCAATATGATGCTGCAACATCAACAGTTCTCTAACCGTTGTTCTCAGTAATGCTGACATCAGGCTTCTGGGGTCCTG
Organism: Chaetodon trifascialis; assembly: GCF_039877785.1. NCBI lineage: Eukaryota > Metazoa > Chordata > Actinopteri > Chaetodontiformes > Chaetodontidae > Chaetodon > Chaetodon trifascialis. Next base: position 12,294,313 of record NC_092057.1, read on the forward strand.
CTGACTCCATCCTCCATGGAAGATTAATAGAACAGCAGCACAACTGACAATGTTATGGTCATCTGAAATTGACCCTTAGTGTCCACGAGATATTGCCAGTGTATTTCACCAATTAATTACCCCAATCAACTAAACTGAATTATGCAATAATAAAACAGAATGTGCTTAAGATAACACATAACTAGTACTGGAGGTAGTCCATTATGGTGGTGGTGCTGAGCACCAGAAGAAGGGCTCAGACAGATGGCTGCGTGAACACACGTGACTCACCTAAGAGCTAGAAGGGAGAGGAGCTGATTGTGTCTCTCAATTATCCCAGCAGATGAAAGTAACGAGCGAACAATACATATAGTGCCCCGCTAAATGGGCTCTAATGGGAGAGATAGAGACCGGGGGAGGGATGGCTGGATGAGAATGGAAAAAACAGACTGAGGAGGGGGTGGATTGTGTAAGGGAGGGATTGTTGTGTGATTTGATTCTCGTGGAGAAGTAATTGCTAAATTACCTCTTTCCTTTCATCCTGTGTTTTTGTTTGTCCGTCTTTCATAATGGTGCACTTTTAAAGGCATGTTACCGCCTACTTTTAAGGAATTTGAGGAGCTATTTCAAAGAGCAAAAATATTTCGAAGGAAAATAAAGACACCAGACTCTTTCTTCTTCCGTTCTTCCCTTGTGTTAAGACTGTAAACACATTCCACACTAACAGAATGCCTTAAGATTACATTAACAAAAAGAAAGACTGACCTCTTCATCTCTGTTCATCACATCTGTTACAAAGATGCTATTGTGCAAAAAAATTGTCATAACATATGAAGCTTAACACAACCAGTGCTGGTTGAAAAAATATTTTTTCTGAGTTTGTCATTTGTTGGGTCTGCACTGGTACCTACTTTATTCATGTTGTTTACAGAGATAGACAAAACAGGGACCCACACATAAAAAAACAGCTCCATAGTACTACTAAAGGTCCAAAACTCCACAGGGAACCTTTAATGTGGCCAACAACTTAATATTTTGAAAGGATAATGAAGCATAAATTGCTTTTCTTCCACTCAATAATGGCACATCCTATTAGCGTTCTCTGCACCCTTGTGGCCTACAATGCCTGCAAACACCAAAAACTCCAAAACTATACACGTTCAGAGGTCTGATCCACTATATACTAAGCCAACATAACACTCAAAGTTCACAGCATCAAACACCACTCTAAAAGCTCAGAGTCTTTACTCCCTACTGGATCCTTACACTCCAAATACTGTGAAAAGTATTCAGTCAAATTTTAGGGGAGCCAATCTTCCCCTGAGGTGTGACTGAGACATGTGCTGGCCCTGAGTCTGGTCTGCCACAGAGATAAACTCAGGCCTCCTGGAATGTGCCGAAGACGCACAGTGATGGAGAAAAAAGGAAAAAAATGGATGAGAGGCAGGGGAGTGAACAGGTGGTGTCCGGGGTTTGTGTTAGAGCCAAGACACTGATCCAAACCATGGGACACCGGGCATGTAAGCAATTAAAGTATGTCTATAAGTCACTGACCAGACTGGGAAGCTAATGTAAGTGTAATGTTTGTGTGTATATGTGTGCGTGGGCGTGTGTACATGTATTTCTGATGTTGTGGGGACATAAATCTGTTCACAGACTCACATTGTGGGAACTCGCCTTCCTTATGGGCACAAAACGCCCTCATAACGTAAATCATTCAATTTTAGGGTGAAGACTTGAGTTAAGGTTAGCATTTGGCAACAAGTGGTTATGCTTACATTTAGGGTTAGTCACCAGCAAACGCATTTAAGTCTATGTAATGTCCCCAAAAGTGATGGAAAGACCACTCTGTGCGAGTGTATGTGTGTTGCACTACTCCTCAAGAAAGTAGCTTTACTTGCCAAAAGGCTTGTTGCAGAATGTTTGATGCAAGCACAGTACAAGGGTGAAGGATACTGTATTAATCTTCACAGACCACCATAATACATTAAACTGTGGCTTCTTGTGCCACAGCAGCTCTGTGTACAGTGCACTAACCGGTCTCAGACAGAAGCTTGATGGACTCCAGCACGCGCTCGGTGTAGACCCCAGGTTCGTAGTTTTCCATCTCAGCGTTAATGATGTGGACCACACGAGCAGCCCGGCCCCGGATAGCTCCAGCAGTTCGGTCGAGAGTGTCCACATCTCCCTCTTGCAGAGCAATTACACATTTGTTGACATCCTCAAGGATGTGGTTCTCTGTAGAGAGAGAGAGAGAAAAGAAAAAACAATGACTGTGAATAGAGGTGGAGGGACCCAACACTTTCTTCACTGTGGAGAAATAATTCTGTTTCGATTCTTCACAAAATGATCTATTTTCTTTGGAAATGGAATATTTTTAATATTGTGTGCTGATGATTTAAATCACTGTTAATGAGAGAATTTATAGCAATAATTCATGTTTCTCCCTTAATGTGAATTAATAGTTCTTTATTTAATTAATCTAATCATCTTTCACTTTGACAAAACATGCCTGTAAATTAACTAAATCTGACAAATGAATGGGAGATGTTGGTTGAAAAAGACCAAAATTCAATAAGTAAAAATGGAACAAACCAAAACTCAAGCGATTTTTTTTTAGATTGTTTTGCTCTCTGCCTTTGTGTTTTCTTATTACCCAAATTGTGATTTTCTTTTCACATCGAGCAGCCAGAGAGAGAGCCCCTTGACCTGAAGTTTGAAGCTGCCAGGGTAAATCTTCGGCAGTGAGCGAGTGGAAATTAGGAACACGTGGTTTATGTTCTTCAGTTATCTGTGAAGAATTCTGTGCTGCCTCATACCTGACACGGACAGGAAGTCATCCACAGAGGTGATGTCATCCACAGCCTCAGTCAGGATGCGCACCTGCTTCTCCCACTGATCCTTGAAAACGTCCATGTTGTCTTGAGCCACCTTGCTTTGGGGGCGGGCAGCTAGAGTGAGGGCAGCGTTGATAACCTGCACGGAAGAAGGGTCAACAGTGTTACACAAGGGATGCAAATAACAAGACGTGCAGTGTAAAGTTAAGGGATGAGGCTGGCATTGTCCTGTATTTTCATTGTAGTCAACAGATCCCATGAAAAGATCAAAAGCAATGATAATCCTGCATTGTATTGCATTGATGTAAATCTTTAAACCAAACCACAAATATACAGTTTCATTGAAAAAAAAAAAAAAAGCTAACTTATTTAACAAAACAGCTGACTGTAGTCTTTGGCAAACATTACTCAAATCAGAGTAAAAAGTGCACATGTTGGGAAATATTTTCGGCCTTCACTTCGATGCTCTTATGTGTATTTACAGCAGACGGTGGTGTATGCTGGAACGACTCAAACTGCACCGTCCATGTTCATCTTAATAAATAAATATGTCACTGAATGCAGTGGTGATGCTCACTGATATGGTTTTAATGGGATTTATTTCCAGTAAGACAAATATAGAATATCAACAGATTTATCCTTTAAACACAAGTCAGTAACCTTAAAAAGACGTCCTTTTTTTTCTTTCTTTTTTACAGCTTTAAGACAGCAAAGTTATCTTTTCCAAAAATGTAAAAAGTATCTTGACTTCAAAAGTCTGATCTACGGAAGATAGAGCATTTGGCTTCCGGCCACAGAAGATCAACATCACAGGATTTTAAAATCATGAATATAGAAACAGCAAATTTTACGTCCCTATATTCTTTCTTTTGGATGAGCTCCATCCTGCTGAGACTCTTCACATCAACAGACGTCCTTAAGAACAGGCAGTATTAATCATATCACTACGACAGCTGGCATGTGTACTTTAACCAAAAGTAGCACTATTTTTTCTTCCGGTTCTTTATCACATCTTGTTTTTCAGACATAGTTTTAGTTAAATTAATCTGATGTATGAACAGAGACACTATAATCTGGACATTGCCGTTGCTGAGGTTGTGTGTTTGTCTGTGTGTGTTTGCATATGTGAAGATAAGGGACTGTGGTTAACTCTACCCAGAACAGATGGAAATATCTCTCTTTGTTCCACCCCCTCTTTGTTCCTTCGTCCCAGTCACAAAGGCTTTGTCTATTATGTTTTTTTAATCTGTCTGTGTTGAGCATTGCCAAGAGGTATCAGGAGACGGCTTCTCCCCAAGTTTTTTGAGTAAGTGGGTCTCAGCAGGTGTGCATAGCGAGTCCTGCACGTTGGATCCTGAATCTTAAATCCTGCCTCCCTTCTCCACCTCTCCCCTCCACTACTGTGTTGCATCCCATGTGAATAAGGCCTACCGTTAACCTTGGAAATAATGGATCGATTTTAACCTCCTCCTTTGCTTGCATCCTGAGAAACAGTACTACAAGGTCCACCTACACATTACTCAGAGCTCTTCCTCCTATTCTGCCAACCACGATTCTTTCTTGTCATTTATACCTAGTCCAATTTCTGAAACTCTCTAAAGATACCCCTCTGAGGTGAATTAAGAAGAATTTATACTGACCAAAACATTTTGACTTGTGCAAAGAGTTCTTTAACATGGGATAAAAGTGCTTTTTTAAGTCCTCACCTGTGGACATAGGCTGTCAATTTGGGTGGCAGCCATTCGAACCAACTTCACACCCTCTTCATTGTTGGAGATGGAGCAAGCCAGGTTAGCAACCTGAAAGAAAGCAAGCAAAAGAAGGACATGACAGGCTGAATGCTTTTTGAAGGACAAGAACGCAGAAAAAAAGATTCAGCATTCCTGCACTGGCAGACTCTCCACTGAAAAGGTTCACATTTTTCCAATCTGCCTGTACACTGAAACAGTTTTTGCTTGTTGCACATGTTCTGTCCTACTGGTTGTAAAGAGATACTGCTCCAGTGCATGTCTAATGTCAGTGATGGGGACGCATCAGCAGTTAAATAAGATGCCTGCAGCAGGAGGCAAGTGCATTTTTGTGCTGGACAGACAGACAAATTTCTACAGACCGCTCTTGGTACAGAGCTCTAAATGAATGCATTAACATTGCTACGTATAGAGTGCATGCATGTCAGGGATGTGACTTAATAGAGTGACATAGCACATCTTAGAATATAGCGTTCATTTGCCGGAAGGTAATTGGACTAATTCAGATGCAAAATGGCCACGTTCATACAATATGTACATAGAAAGCCTGTGACTAGCATGTATAAATCATTATGGGGCTCGGTGAGTGCAAGGAGGTGCTTTATTGTATAGTTAAGGTGCCAGATGGTTTTTGTGTATGAAACAACCCTCACTTTGATTCATGTCAGTCTTTCTGTTGAAGTACTTGATAACATGTTTCCAACCTGACTCCTTCATTGAGACACATAACTTATCCCAGTCATTTTTTGAATTGTTTGTCAAGCTAAGCCTGGTACGGAGCTGTACTATTATCTTAGAAAATATTCCCTTTCTTTTTTTTCTTTTTAACTAATTACATTTGACTGATGGCATTTGAAGATTCTGCGATTTGCCTCCTGCATGCAGTACATCATAAAGACTGATTGCTTAATGGGGATTGTATGAATCATTTGAAAAAGCAGGAAGAAAACATTAGAAGTGCCATAAAATATTTGAAAACACCACAACCATATCTGCAGCGATCTCTTTCTGACAGAAACACACACACAGTCTGCTGTGCTCCCATGTGAAGTCATCATATTTCTCCACAGTATCACTGTACTTCACAGTTAATTTTCATAACTTCAAACTCTATATAATCCAATATCATCCTTAAGTAAATCAGATTTTAGCATGAGCCCGGGCTTTGAAATTGAGCTAAACAGACACATGCCTGTTGGCAGCAAAAGGTGCCAGTCTGTATTAGCACTTCTTGCGCTCACATGTCACTGTTTGAGGCAAATTGAGGTAAATCAAATTTGTGTTAGAGGACTCTTGCTTAGAGCTCTGTCTCTTTACTCATGACAGCAATGAGCACATTGATGGATTGCAGTCCTTTCTGTGAAGCCGTGTGTGTATGTGTTTAAAGCATGGTCTGTGTGTGTGAGAGAGTGTGACTGAGAGCCTGTATTCCACATAAATGCTAGTGGCCACTTAGATTAGAAAAACATACAAAGAAGAATTTCAACAACTATTCCAACATGATTTAAGTTCCCTGCATTTGCTAACAGTTTTGCATTACAGCAAACTATTCACAGGAACCTTTATTTTCTCCTTGACTTTGCAACGGAAATTTGCTTACAACTCTGTTCTATTTCCATTTTACTTTAATGATTTACAGCAGCTTTGCTTTGTCTGACTGACAGAACACTTAAAGTAAAACTCTCCTGCCTTGTCTAATCCTTCCTAAATGCACGTATTAATATGACGTGGTTAAAGAGGCCTAATTCAAGAACTGTACTTTTGTTCTAATATAATTTGGAGTATTTGTCAGCTAAAACTGAAATCACACTGAAATTGTCCTCAAATAATAAAAAGTGTCATTTGCTCTGTCTCAATGAAGTAGCAGAATATCAAGAAGTAGGACAAAGGTGCAGCACTTTTTTTTTTTTTCCCATTAGCTCTTTTTCCAATTACTGTACAATTGCAGTGCCTGACCAGTAGAAAGCAAGCCTCCACTCTTTCTCTAGTTCTGCTCAGGCCCAGCAGCCCTCTGACTGCTTTAGTCATGCCCATGGGATGCAAAGGTGGCAGAGGGCTTTTTGGAGGCTGGAAACATGCCCATCAGGCCCACTACCACTTAAACAACACAGAGAGCTGGGCCAGGGCCAGCGCTGCAACATCCAGCCAAAACTACTAATTGCAATTATCTAAGGAAGTGCCTCTCCTTTGAGGTTTTGGGGGTTTTTTTTCCGAAGAGAGGAAAGAAAAAGCAAGACAGAAGGTTTGAGACTGCACCATGGAAGCCTAATGCTGATATGGTCAAGGATGTTGGAACAGAATATGCAATTCAAAGAGGTGTGTGTGTGTGTGTGTGTGTGTGTGTGTGTGTGTGTGTGTGTGTGTGTGTGTGTTTGCATGTCCCTGTGTGTGTGAGAGAGGGAGAGAGAGGGAGCAACAGAGAGATCCCTGCTGAATGCCCATTCTTCATTTTAGCCTCGAACAAAGAACTATCGATTTTGTCCTTTTGCTCTGCCCTGGATAATCACTTCAATTCTAATTTGATGAAGGTTTCCACTGCAGTTGGAGAGATGGGCATTCTCATGTATGCTATCTAAATCACCTAAATGGAGCTGAGTAACTGAAAATAGATCTGATAGTGTCATTTTCCCCCATTTTTTTAGGCACAGGGTTGTTACTGAGAACCTTAAACCTATTGCCAGGAAGCACTCAGGACGGTAATACATGAATTAACATCTGAACAGCCTGTCATTAGTGCTATTTAGCAACGCACATAATCAGTTTATCTCCATGAATCTCCTCTTTGTTGTACATATGCTCTATTCCTGATATAATACCTAAAACCTTTGATGAAACACACAAAAAAAATCTTCGATCGTATTGGATGGAGTGAACACTTGTGTGATGGTGCCAAAGAGCAGGAAAGCTGAGCCAGAAGACGACTCTCCTTGCTTCCCTCAGGACGGTCAGTGACCCCCTAAACCATGCCATTTCCAGCAGCTACACCGCACAAATCTCCCTTCCAGTGACTCTTAAGAACAACTAATCGAGCCAGTGTCAGCCAAGGTGCCAAGCACAACAGCTTCACCCGAGGAGGAAGCAGGAAGTGGACTTGAAAATCAGAAGAATGGCGCTGAAAGAAGCGATCACTGGGGATGACATTTTAAGATGTAAGATGTAAGAAAAAGGCACTTTGTTCTATTAAAAGTCTCTTATCTGGATGTTTACTTGTTGCAGGGACGGTGTTGGCGAGGGCTTTACTGACATGGGCTTCAGAGTTGTCTTTTATCTCTTTCAAATGCACGAAAGAACTGAAACAGCTCTTCGTCAGCCTCTCTTCTGCTTGTGCACACACATGAGCAAAGACATGCAGTCACACACAAAGTAAATAAATCAGCCTGCCACCATAGATGGCGCAGAACACGGAACAGGGGAATACAGTATGCAGACTGTGAAACAATTACAGGCGTGCCCTCGCAGGAGTACTTCTATTTGCTTTAGTCATGAGCTGTCAGCTCCCAGATGTGTTGCCTGTATGTACAACGTATTGACCGGAGGTGACAGAAACAGGTTAACGTGCATGACATTAGGTAACATAGCATGTCAAGTTCTAGTCTATAGGGGATATCAAGCAGCAGCAGTCGACGACCTTCTGTAACTGACTAAAAACCACACCTTTGAAAATCAATCCACTGTTACGGGGTGAAGTGTGTATTGCCTCAGGAAGAATGCCCACAGGGCTCGCAACAACATCAAACGGCATGCCAGACCTTGCAACATATTAAACAAGAAAAGAGTGAAACAACAAAAACAAAGGCAAGAGATCTCCAAGCATGATCGCGATGATAATGGTCGGAATGTCTGTTCTACGCTTGGATGTTGCTCAGGTGAAGGCAGTTCTCGGACAGGATTTGACACAATAACCTGTATAAGACAAAAAAAAAAACCTGCTTTCCTTATTGAGTGACATGGTCTGCTCATACTGTATGTGTGCGTTCACAGGAAGTGACAAACAGGGAACACCATTTTAATAAAGCGAGAATACAGCAAAATATCATGATCTATTAACAGACAGTCAAACAAGCAAAGTGTTGTTTCTTGCATGGTGAGGATAGGACATGATCTGAAATTAGGGAATGGCTTCAGGAGTCATTTTGATTACAGATTGTTGCTTAATTGCTCCCTCTGCTACCTTTTTCCACCCCAACCTCCACCCACCTTCGCCTGAGAGACAAAGTGGACCTAAATTGCAAGTGACTCTAATGCACTTAGGAGTTCTCTCTACACTTCCTAACTCAGAATGGAAATGAGTTTAAGTTACTGTCTACTAAGTGACAGGTCCACTAACGTGGCTGACTGGGATACAACACTACACTCCTCCACCCACTGTTGCCCACACACCCCTGGTTCATCAACTCCATGCATACAGATGCAGTTGCACAAATGCAAGCATGCTTACAGACAGAGAGTGCTTCTAGGTATTTCTGGTACCTGAATGTTTGAGATAAAAGTTGCTGCTTTATAATCATCCAAAGCTAGACTGGGAACTGCTGCAGATGAACAATCAGGGGTTCACCCATGCATTTGATCAAGAGGATTAAAAATAAGACGGGGGTTGAGAACATTTGTCTTCTTAGGAGGATACACGGTACATGCTGGATGAAAATATTCATTATATTATTCTGCATTTTATTGAAATGGGAATTCAGTACAACACCACCACTAATCTCAACTTGAGTAATAAACGGATCGTTGAATCAACACTTCTTGGAGAGTTTTGATAAAAACTGTCCATTATAAGTGTCGTGAAGGGAAAACATGTGGCAGAACTTTTGTACTGGATAGCATTAGATTGTATAAGAGTTCCTAATAAAGTGGCAGGGAATGCAGGTTTCACTAAACATCACAGCCAGTGTTTTTAATGTGAATAAAAGTTAGCACGAGTGCAATGTGGCTACAAAACTGCCAAAAAATGAAAAACACCACAGAAGAAAAATGCTTTCATTTCACTCATGAATGTAAGAATAGCCAGAGCGTTCATTCTGTGCTGCTAAACTGTCAGTGGCCAAAAAAAAAATCAAGTAAAGACATCCACAAAGGCCCCTTGATAGCAACATGGAAGTTCACTGACCCGATTTTGTACGGTCAATGAATCCTTAAGCTGATGCTTGGACGGCTCCAGCAAATACACACATCCCCTTTGACCAAATCTTTACAATGGGGATATGTACAGGTGTCTGTGATAGAGGTCAGGATGAACATGGGGGCTCAGTGGAAGTCAGGAGGAAATGAGACAATCCACTCTGTAGCACACTGATTATAGTTATATGCCTTGACTTTCTTTCACTGAAAAATGACTTCCACGTTAATTACCCCGTAATGTATTTAACGCTGCTCCGCGGTGTGTTGGGTGATTAAGCTTGCTTTTTGACAGCACCGTTTTTAATAGAGTGCTGCTGTGTTCACGTCCTGTCCTCTTGCATTCGTTCTTTTAAACAAGCATATAGTCTTAGTGTAGACCTTGATTTTTGGTCCTTTCATTTCATTGTAAATACTGTCTACAGCATCTAAAGTGTGCAGATCAAATAATAAGATTCTTTACCAGAAAAAGAAAGAAAGAGAAAAACCATTTGAAATGTTCTTTTATTCTAGTATACCTTTGTTATTTTGATGATGCTAATTAAGTTCTGACTGAAGTTAAAAACTTAATGCTCACAGAAAACAAACCAAAATTAAGAGTGGATCTAAATTCTACGATTCACAGGGAAATAAATACTGAAGAATTATGCCCTGAACCCAGCTGGGATACCAAAACCCATCAAGACAGACCCTAAAATTTCAAGCTCACAAAATAGATCTGTCAGTCTGCTTCCTCACTATGACTTTGATGATGCCACACCTGCAAACCAGTAAGACCTTTAGAAAATGTGGCCATGTCCTACTCATGCTGGGGGCCTTGTTCCTGGCATTTCTGTGACTTAAAGCCCTCATTCCAAAAAGTTGAAACATAAATAAAACAGAATGTGATAATTTGTGAATGCTTTTTGACTCATTTGAAAACAGTACACAAACAACATATTTAATGTTGGGACAGGAGCAACGAAAGACTGGGAAAGTTGTGGAACAGTCCACAGGTAAACAGGTTCACTGGTAACAGGTGATAGCATCATAATTGGGTATGAAAGGGGCATTTAAGACAACAATCCATAAAATGTAAAGTCTGATCACTACTAGTAGCTGATTATTAGATAGTTACGAAGAAGGAATAGTAAATAAGAATCTGGATTAAAATGTTCACTTTTACCAAGAAACTAAAATTGCTGGAATTTCCCTTTTCTCTCCTTAATTTTTCTTCTTTTGAGTCAATACGATTCTGATTATTATGTATCAAGGCTGTGATCGAAACCCTCCAGAAAATGAAACAGCCTTTTCAATCACATCATGGCCTCCATGACAACCATGACTGAGCTTGCACGAAAGGCTGACAGAGTGTGATTTACAGTGGTCGTTTCTCTGGCGCCGCAGCTGACAATTGGGTCTTCCTGTTAATACCATGCCTCGCTTCTCGATAAATATGATAATTTGCTGTGGGCTGCTGAGGAGGTGAACCAGCACTGCAAGCAGAGGTTGTACATGACACAACAGCGCGGGTGGATGACTACACAGTTCAGACGAGCACATGCACATGGCCGCAGATGTACATTGACACACCAAAGGAAAAGAGAGTGGAGGCACCTGACTTAACATAAAAGAAGATGCTAACAGTCTGTTTGTATCAGTCTGTACTTTGCTTGTTCAACCCTCTGTAGTGCTAAAAATCAAGAACCAGTGGCTTTTTTTAGTTACCACATCCACGGAGGCTTCAAAATCGGATTTATTTACATGGAAATTTGAATGCCTAAATGAAGAAGGCCACATGAAGAAAGGATGGGCACCAAGAGAGTAATATCTCCAACATAAAATTTTATTGAGCTCGACAAGGGACACAGAGGTGATTGAAACCAATATAAACAAAAATAAAGTTAGCTGGACAAAACATATGTATATATATATCTCTATATGTGTGTGTGTGTGTGTGTGTGTGTGTGCGCGTGCAAACATATATACATTAAGTGTGCATCCGCGCATGTGCTTGTGTGTGTGTCTGCACATGCTCTACGTGAGCATCTTACAGCTTCCATTAACAATCCTAGATGTTGGATTATCTTGTCCACATTGCTGTGAATGACAAGGTATTAAAGACAGCGGGGAGAGGGGAATAAATGGCTGACTCATCTCCCCTCAGGCAGAGGGCAACTAGTCACGCTTCCTATTGGTCTTAGTGTCTTGCTGTTTTGCTGTGCTCCAGTCTTGAGGAGCAAAGGCTGGCTAGACTGATTTCTCTTCATTTTCGCCACAAGCACTAACTGGCACAGGGGATGCTGGTACCACCTATACAGTCCGAAAGTTGTGTCAACCAGGTAGGTAGTACAGTATTTTGTTCATCTTATAACATCTTTTGGCTGGTACTGCAGCCGCAGGGGCCAGACTGTCTCTCTCACAGGTCTTCTTCGTTCCTCTCCCCCCCCTCGCCACCCCAAACAAAAAAACGAAACAAAAAAAAATAGAAAAAAAGCAGCTAGGGCTGTTTCAACTGAAGTATTGATTTCTCTTTGCTTTCTCTCTCTCCCCCTCCCACCCTCCCTTTCTAAGAGTGCTAGCCAAGCAGTCGGGCTTGGCACCAAAACATAATTATGAAAATGGACCTCTGGGTTGTTTCTTTTAATCTCTCTGTACATTCAACAGTCCCTCTGCAACAGAAGCTATTTAAAAACTGTTTCAGGGGAATTGAAATGTTTAACCCACTGTACTGTAAAGAAAGGTATACTTATTGGTGGCATGACATCGGTCGCTGTCTAAATCAGGTGTGTAACAGAGGCGTCGCTACTTTTAGCCAAAACTATCAGGGAATGACAATCCGGACTCACATTGTATGTTGTTAGCAGACCAGCAGATGTCCAACTATGTAGGCAGAGCGAGATTTGAGTGCTCGATAGTTTCTGTGAAATGCTGGCATCAATTTACACTGTGTGGCACCCATGACAAAGTGTCTAGAGTCAGACAGCAATTGCTGTTCCCTCCCCAAAGTACAGTTCAATGGCCAGTGCAACCAAAATGACACAGCCAAAGTCAGGGCCATTTTCAAGACATTAAACTCTGCAGCACAACGTGAGATACAGTAGCTGCAGTATCAAAACTGCTATGCTTTCTTCCTCAAGGTGTTACTGTTATGTTTCAGTGCAAAATACCATGAAGTAAATGAGTAAATGAGTAAATGAGCATGTTTATGATGTAATCTATTTTACCTTAGTTGTGTTTGGCCTTTCATAGATTGGAAAATTATCACCCTATTTACAGGACTAGATTCTCAGTTGATCCAAAGGTTCTATAACACCACAGTCCAATCTCAGACAAAATGTGAACACGGCAAGACCTTGACATTTCTCCACATCACATCCCTCTGCCTCCTCACATCTGTCTAAGGCACAAGAAAAGCATGATTAGTCCTGTTGGATAATAGATGCACGCGCTGGGAAAGGTCAGCGGTTGTCTGCCCTTAATGCCTCAACCTTTAAATTGGGGGATGGGCAAAGAGAGATGAAATTAAAAAAAAAAAAAAAAGAGCAGTGAGGATAACAGTCGGTGGCAGAGATTTACAAGAATCAATAATTACTCATTCCATGTCATGCACACGTGAGGCATGGTGGAGATAAGTAAACATCACAGCTCAGGGGCACGAAAAACTCCATCTGCTAACAAAAGCTGTCCTCTGTCAGTGCTGAGATCAGAGGCTCAATGACTTTATTAGCGCTGCATAATTTTGGGCCTAATTTTCTGTTAGTCATTTTCTGTTTACAAGTTTTCTCCATTTAAATCCTGTAAAAAAACAAAACAAAAACAAAAACAACACAAGTCCTTCAGAGAGCCCAGACGCATCAGATGGAGTTCTTGATCTGATCTGTCTGGTGTATTTGTATCTGAGGAAGTCTAAATGTGCCGGTGGAAATGTCACATTGATTCCTGTGCTTTTACATTAATGCTTGTGTGATTTTCTCTCAGGTGAGAACAGGGAAGTGTGAAGACGTGAAAGGCCATCGCGGCGCGGGCTGTAGGCAGAATTAACAGCAATTAAACTCGTCTCCGTCCGGGTGGCCATTAGTCCTCCTCCATCTTGGGATATTATTCCTAGTTGGGTGTTAATAAATAACACCTCATGTATAATGCAGTGTGCACCTCAGCTCTTGCAGATATTTGAGCAGTTTTACAAGTATAATTTCTGTGGTGATATACAGGACACTGCAGTACACTGTGTATTTTGTACAGCTACTTTTCTGCGCAGTGAAAAAAGACAAGAGGTGATAAAACAGTGATGAAACAGAGAGCACATAAGAAAAAGTGATAAAACAGGAGATCTAGAAACTTCTTCTTTGAGGCGTTCTGTCTTCAGATAATTTTCTCTGCTGTCACTTCATACAGCAGAATTCTGCTCACATTAGGATGAAAAAAATCATTGTAAACATTTCATTTTCCACTTTACTGCCTTCATGAAGACAAACGTTTTGTTCAGGGAATGTTAGTGGCACTGCACATCTATCTTTGATTGATGTCAATTCTACAAAAGGCTGTTAACGTGTTTCAAATTATAACAGTAATGACTTGGCACACTTTTTGGCAGAGGACACTCACCGAAATGAATTGCAGCAGATCTAAGGACCCAGTGACCAGACAAAATCAAATTTGCTATCACCACAAGCCTTTGATGCAATGGCTTTAGCTAATTACTTCATTAAGGAGCAGGCATAACTTTTGCCCTAGGTTGCCAATTAATGTGAACCCTGGAACCAAATGTGTTATAGGTGCTTTTCTTACGTTGCAATGATAAACTATAAATTGTAAGTCCAATTAATTTAGGATTGGTGTAATTAAGGTTGGGAGCTGAACACTGCTACACCTATTGCCCCTTAGGGAGTAGTGTATGGACATTTCCACAGTAAATAATGCTGTCACTCTTTCCACCTTGAAAATGCTCTTTCGCATAAAGAACTCATTAAAACATGTTGCTGTCATCAACCACTTTTAGGAAACGGTTGCCTTAATGTTGCCTTATGACCAGCTGTGGTCCAGCCTGTAGCATTTAAGGTTATTTCCACAGTATAACAGACGGCAGGTTGTGGGAGTCACCATCAGGGCATATTCACAGCTGCCGTCCCAGGAGTGTTGTTGCTGCACCGTGTAATTGGACATTTGTCTTAAAATCAGGCTGTTTATGCTTCTCAAATGAACTTAGACTGACACTGAGTTCGGTTTATATGTACAGATCCTGATCATATGTACAGTCTCAAAGGGCTCCATGATGGCTTTTTTTCAACCAATAGAAACTGTTCACGTAAAGGTGACAATGACAGCTTGTCCATGCGGTTGTCAGCAGATGAGATGACTTTTCCCTCTCTGGCATTTTTGTAAGTAAACATGTGTTTTTTCTATCACTGCTCACTGATCAAACTCAGGTGACCCATTTTGACATTCTAACTAAATGAAATACTGGTCAGCCAATGCACTGACACCCTATAGAGAGGTGCCGAAAATACTGAGTCTGTTTCAAGGCTATATTCACATACCAGTGGTAGCTACATTTTCAACATCCAGCTGGCACAGACAGGCATATTAACAGTTAGGATTTGATCTCTACCCTCACCAGAGAGACTTTGAGGGAAGGGGCAGCATTTACTCTTGACACAATGAATAATTAATTTTCCATCAATGTTTGCGCTTTCTTATTTCCTTTGTGGCAAAACAAGAACACACCAATAGCATTATTGGTGAATGAGCCTTAATTGCTGCTGGTCTCAGTGGGACCGCTGACTTGTTTCAATTTCAACCCCACAGTTCTCTAAGAGTTTTCTATTCTATCAGTGCTGTAGTTTTTTTTTTCTCTCATATTATGTTGGCTAACAAGGGGAATTAAAGTAGCTTCCAACAAACAAACACCACCAAGAAACTGTAGAAAGATGTTCCTTTTGTTCATTGGTTCGGCATTTTTAGTTGTGAGTCATGTTTTTGACCATAAGGAATAAAGAATAACACAGTATGCAGCACCACAAACCAGACTGAATTGTATTTGCTATGTGCTGCTGTATACTTACCACTACTTACTGTCCACCATAGTATGTGACCAGATACTGCCCCTCAATGAGTCTAACAATGGAATGAAAACAGCAGTGTCCACGGCATGTGCGCACTTTCTGCAAACAGTCCTAGAATGTAATGTGGCGCCTTTTATAGATGTGAAAAACTGTAGGACTCTAGACCTGTGACATGTAAAGAAGATGAGCACCCATACTGCAGCAATGAACACTCTTTTAGTTATTTGTTTAAGAGGGACACACTTATTGTAAGTGGCTTTGGACAAATGAATGTAATGAATCATTATTGTGTCTATTACAAAAGTAGCATGAAAAGGAGTGTGAGTGAGTAAACAAGGTAATGACTTTGAACACAGCAACACGTGACGATACTCCATTCATGCACTAAACGTCAAGCTTTCCAACATCCACTGACAATGATTGACCCCAACACCACATCCTTATTACTGCCACAAATTACTCTTACATTGCTAACCACATCGAAAATGCAGTCACGTAAAAAATTTATGAGCAATACGGTGGCCTGGCATTGTACCACTTGCAAGTGCCAAGCAACCACGCAGATAATCATATCATTTCACTGGTTCAGTGAATGGATTGGGAAAACATATGCCCTTGTTTGCGAAGCTGAGGGTGAGTAGTCGAGTATGTTTTAGATGTGTGACTGGAGAAATGCACCTCAGCTTGACACAGGAATTCAGATGAAAAACACGACATAGCAACAACTAACATTTTTAAACTCAGATGTGTTACTTGTGCTAAATTACTCATCAGAGCTGGGGGTAAATCTTCTGCCAAAAACCTTTGCCACTCAGATGAAACAGAGTTTCGGGGTAATTGACTGCGAAAGGTAAAGCAAAGAATTTCTGGATTATTTGCCATGGTAACAGTTGTCTCTTCTCTTCAGCTAACACTGTTGTGCAACTATAGTCTCCTCATGTTTTCTCTTTATTGCTGCCCCTCTTGCCAGAATTAATTCACTGGAGCAAGAACTGAATTCTAAGCTGAATGAAGTGTGTTGATATGAATTTATATGCTGTAGGCAAAGTGGCGAAGTTGTGCTTTCAGAACATTTGGGTGGCACTTCATTTGACAGCACAGTAATTACAAAGAACTTAGTACTTACTGGACAGTTAATGACCGTACAAAAGACATGTCATTTACAGCTGGGAACATCGTAATTACAACAGTAATATAATTATTAGATGTTTTTACAAAAGTGCAAGGATCTGTTTTTAGCATACAGCAATACGCAGAGCAATTACATATTAACAAGCAGCCACATATAACCTGTGTAATTACGACTCTCCAAAAGTGAGCTACATAAATGTGTTAGCAAGTACATAATAAATAATATTAGCAGTGATATGGAGTATATGAAACTGGACTATAAAATCATGTCAGTGAGACACACTATTTTTGTTTGCTGGGCAGAATTATAGGTGTTTTGGGTTAAATAAAGCTGTATTAAAAGCATTTTTTATCATGCATTATTTTGGGGGAGGGGCCAACAGTGACCATGTCAGAGACCTGAAGGTCCAAACAGTGCCCACCAAAAAAACCCCACTGTGGTTATATGAGATCAGCGGAGGCGTGAACACAGGGGGAGGGTGGGGGGAGGGTGCAAAGTGCCAAATCATTTGAGGCAGAGCCACATCCTCCCCTTCATTTTCCCCTCTCCCCACCCCACCAAAAGTAAAGCTCCCCTCTGGAGAGAGAACGGATGGCTCCTTCTGCTCCATTAATCTAATGACAATGCCCCGTGACTAAGACCAGCTTAGCAGGCATTGCTCATCCCCATTGGCTCCTCTTTCACTTAGCATGCCATCTATGCATGAATGCAACACGGGCAATGACAGCAAAGGAGGAGGAGAAAGAAAGTAAAGAGAGACGGAGTTGCTGCAAACAATGGCCAGATTATACAGCACTCTGGTGTCCATGGTTACCGAAGGATGTCACATACACGTACTGATGAATGGTTTAATGAACCGTATTTAGAAAACTGTCAAAATAGTGCAAAGAAAAGTCCTCAGATTTCCCAGAACTCATATCTGTGATTATCAGTGTACTGGGAAGAGTAACAATGCAGGACCCTGTGAAAGAGAAAAGCAAAGTAGCATTCCCATCAACACATAATCTGTATTAGATGGATGAAATCCAATGAAATTAGATGGAAATTAACAAATGAACAAATCAAATCTGAAAAGGCCACCTTCCATAATTTGCCAATTTTTGTGGCGCCTACAAAACGAGCTAGCACATGTCAACACCATGTGACTGACTGCTCGACAACTCGCAACAGGTCATAATCTTATCTTTCTCATTAATGCTACACAAATTAGCTCTTCATCATCTAGCAATGAAAGCCATTCCAGCGCAAAACCCTTTGCTGCTACTGTAACCACTCTGCATCACAAAGTGAATGCGAGATAATTTACATAATTACTACGTTTCTGCCAGAATGAATGCAAAAAACTGCAATCCAGTTTTGCAGTAGTGCAAGAACAGTCAATAGGTACAGCAACAACAAATCACTAGCTATTCAAGACACATGTGCAGCACAGCTACGGTGGCGCCTCAAGTTTAATTCAGGCTTTCGGAGACTATGATGTGTTTTTAGTTCAGCCCTGTGGAGTAGGTAGTAGAAGCATCGCCTTCCATCTGACGCCTCTGGGAATGTCACTGCTCTGTGGTGTATGTGTTGCTTGCTGATGTCCGCAGGAGCACATGTTAGTCCAGCGTCTCATAGGAGAGACGTCTGCTTCAGCCTAACCTCTGGGGAAATAGCGACCAGAAGTTGGCTGTCAAATAGCAGAGCCGCTGGCCCAGAATAGCATGGGGTCAGTGTGGAAAAATAGGCCTCCCACACAACACGAGCAGACAGTGCTTCTTAACTAAATGTGTGACATTGAGTAGAGCTAGCTGCCAAATATTCTTACCCACATTAGGAGTTGATGTAACAAATCTGTTTGGGTGTGACATTGCCACATAAACCCATGTGAACCCACGGCAATGACTGAAGTTATCAATGACAGGAAGCGGTTCTCTCACCCCCTGAAGTGAAGACGATTCAACTTTATTTGTATTAACCTAATGTAAAGTGACAAAAGCTTGACGAGGCTTACATTAAGAAACACGCCATGAAGACAACACCTTGCAACCTTCTGCAAGAATTAGAAAAAAAACATTGATGAGATTGAGTGAAAAGTTTATATGAGACCAAGGCTTTTACAATGATCAGTATGAATAAAAAGAAGCTTGCAAGAGGAGCTACCCTCTTCAGCATGACATGGTGTCAGACACAAAAGACCCGGTATAGCTTATTTGATAAAGGCGATGCACTTGATTCTTGCAGTTTTGGGTTGCATTCATATGTTTGAATGCAGTTATTGTAAGTAGCTTTGTATCAAAGAGTCAGACAAATAAATGGAATAATGGAACAGGTATAGGTATAGAATCAGGTAAGATAAAGGATAAAATGATGCTGATGGCCATAAATCAATCTTTTGAGCACCTAAAACACATTTTTGTTGTTTTGTTTTGTTTTGTTTTGTTTTGTTTTCTCCATTATTCACATCAAAGCTGACCAGTGATTAATGGGTGTATAAGTGCTGTTTTAACAAAAGGTCAGTTCATATAAATGCACTTTTTTGGGATATAATTGACATTATGGATTGAAATAAAACTCTATTATGACACTTAGTTAGAAAAAGGAAAAGGTTTGTCAGAAATAATCCCTGGATCCTGATCTAGGGTCTGAAACAACCCTAAAAACACTTCCATGCCCACAACATTATTTTGGGATAAAAACGTCCCCACCTTGACGACTCAGTCTTGACTGAGTGTTCTGCTACTGTATTATCCAGGGGGATGTTTGTTGCCATGGTGACACAGAAAGCAGGAGTATTTGATTATTGGCTGAACAAAGAGCAAAATGAAGCATAATTTGCTATTCTGAAAGACCAACAGGAAGGGATTAAAAGAATCTACCTTGCTATATCATTTGCCTGTTACTGCAGGTACGGCAATTATGAGCACCTCACTTCCTTGTCATTACCAATGTATTAGACAGCAAATTTGAGAAATATTTGTCCATACATAGGGTGTAAGTGCATATCTTTCTGTGCATTTTGAAGTTTAACATTCAGTTACACTCATTTCTGGCTTTCAAGCAAAGGACAAACACAGAGGCGATACGCTGGTAATGATGCAGTACTCTGTGTCTGCAATTTTAAAGAATAACTGCGCTTCTGAATTGCTGCCTTCTTACACAAGTATAGGTGGTGTTTGAAATAAACATGTTGTGGCTTTACTTCTGGCTTTCATTCTAACTTATACAATAAAACACAAGATAACCTTGAACCTGTAAATGTTTCTTTATGATCCGACATTAGGGAGGTGAATACTGTCATCCACCTACTACAGTCTGCCATAAAAAAGAGTCTTGACAGCAATACTGTATAAGAACTAACTTTTTTTTTTTTTTTTTTTTCTGTACAAGGGAGATTTTCACCTTGGCTTTTATAATGGTGGAGATATTTTGTTCCTCCTACTTTGTTATCCACTCAACTGTCAAATTCAAACAGTGTACATTTCTTTGTATGCCCTCTTGGAAACACCAAACAAATTCATGTGAATTTACTCTGTTGTTAGAAAAATAAGCTATAAACACCACGACCGAAACTATTACTAATAAACATTATACACATTGATGAAAATCTCTCTCACACGCATACATTTATACATACACTGGTGAACACATGCATACACACCATAGTGAACCATGTGCATATATGTGAAACATTAACTATTGCTGCATGTGTGAGACAGAATTTAAGTCTGAATCGTCTTATGGCTTAGCAGATTGCACATCAGCTCACAGCCAACATCACATCTGTGTGAAACAGCTGTATGACACCCAGATGTATGCACTCACACGTCCTAACGCTTTTCCAAGTTACTCTTGATTTCCGAGTCAAATAGCATTATAGCTCTGTGTAACATGTGAAATGATCCCCCCTGTGGATGCATTTAATGCAATAAGATCAGACCAATGAATGCATATGGATCAAATGAACCCAAAATAACACACATTAAACTCAGAACACACAATTTATCACATTATGTGTTCTCTTCAATGCATATAAGAGCACTTGTGCACAAAAAAGAACAGTCTGTACTTCACAATAAGAGATAGTTCAGTAAGCTGTGTTTACTATATGGGGTAGAGTGAGCGAGCGTGGCTAACTCTGGGTGGTGTGGTCTGATGATCTGAGCAGCTACCAAGAGGACGAGAAATGCCTTGTGTGCTTCTGTGTGCACACATCATTTGCATACTCTATGAATCGGATCAAAGATAGTGTGATGAGCTGTGCCTGCCTCATGAATATGCACGAGGCAATGTTCTGCTTGCATTATGAGTCCATTTGGGCCTGAACTGCACTGCTGTGTTTTCACTCTTGCTTCCACCTTATCCAGGATATTCTCTTCACCTGTGACCTTTGCAAAACAAACCACAACTTATCTGCCTTAAAGTCTTGAAAGAAACTGGGAAATGGAGAAGAGAAAATAAATAGACAAAGCACAAAAACTGCTGAGGAGAGAGATAAGACTACATTGGGTCACAGAAGAGAGGAAATGAAATTAGGTATATGTCCTGTTTGTGCTTGGTTGGATTTATGTTCCTGCTTTATTTATTTCATTTAAGGAAAAAAGCAGCAGCAGGACCAGACATGTGGATATGTTAATAGCTGTGATCATGAATTTACCAGGCAAAAATAGGATATGACTGAACATGGGTCCCAAAACAGGTTAATATATGAATGGTCAACTAGATACAACAGCAGGTACAATGTCTTGGGACCAACTGCAGGTGGGATGTCGTGAAAAACTGGGACAGATGAATAGATGTCTGTTTACTGATTATATTGAATCTGGTGTAGTGTCAGTGAATCTGTGCAATGATTCTGAATATATATTACACAGGTTTCTTTAAAGCCGAGGAGCTTTTAGCCAACTAGCTGCGACGTGAAACTCCTGTACTCTGAATATTTTATCATAAGGATGAGGACGGAAATTTTTTACCTTAATGACCCCCCTCCCTGCCTGCTCCTTTCTTAAAACTTGTAACGCCATCTTAATCATCTAAAAAGGAAGATCCCAATTATCTATAGTGCTCCTCGCTAGAGCAATGCCTCTCTGTTGGTGCCAAAATTCCCTTCTTCTCCAAACTTGTCACTCCACATTTGACAAAGAACAAATTTCTCTCTACCCATCTACTCTATTGTCTCATGATTATTGAACAAATGCCAATGTGTGTTACTTGGTATCTTCAAATTGTTATGGTGATTAGGGGAGGGATTAGGACAATGTTGCTCAATCTTACCTTGAACCCTCGGACACAGAGTGCAGACCACGGATTTCACCAGAGCTTCATATATTCATATTTGTTTCACATACAAGTTGTCTTCTTCTGTTTATTATTATTATTTTTTTTTTGCCGGTCTTGCTTCTTTCTATCACCGTGTAACTGAATTAAGCAAGGTGCAAGTTAAGGTTGTTGCTCCTTTCTCAATCAAATTATTACAAGTATTAATCATTTGTAATTATTAATTACAAATTCAGTTAACAGAAGGGCAGCCATGTTTCATCACCATGAAAGCCTTAGAAATAGATTTGTTTCAACATATATTTTCCCAGAGGACCTGACCTGCAATACATAGCGCTTTACCTTTAATAAGATATCTAGGACAAAATCACTGGGTCCTTATGCTGTAGGTTTTTCTTCACTCACCTAATTAATCAGCGATGGGTGGCGCCTGCCATCACTAGCTTGCATTATTCGACATTTGTACTGTGGTAAAAAGCCGTGGCTCTAATTAGGAGAGATGATCTATTTTCCATAATGAGAATTGATGGCTTTTCTTCTGCACCACCAAACATTTTCTCTCATTCTCTCACCCTTTCCAAGTGAGGCCCCCATTCTCTCTCACTCCCCCATGCAGACACACTGTGGAGCTGCATATAGAAAAGGACCAAATGAAGCACTGTGTGATTAATGGACTTAATTTCCAGCAGATTTGACTTCATGATGACAGTCCACTTCACCTCGAAAGCTTTTTGATTATTAGATTTAAGCCCATGTCAAAAAGTCAAACAGCTTACAGATGAAGGTCCCTCCCCTGATCGCCCACAAAGTTTCTACCTGTCCTTCTAGCAGGCTTTCCATTTATCCTTGTTATTTTTATGCTTCGAGCACAGTATGTGATCTTTTATATAGCATTCATGTTACATGAAGGAAAAACAATAAGAAGAGAAACATCTTGAATCACTTGTAGGCTAAAATGCAAAGCCGAAAACGGCTTCTGTAGAGCACATGCAGCATGCCTAACTTAGTCACCTTGTAAGACAGTGAGCCCATACACAGTATACTATAATCTTGTTGCCTCCCATGGGTGTCAGAGCCTCCTAATCTTTGAACACAAAGACAGCCCCTCTCTATGTGGCTTTGCAAGCCTCTGCTAATGCTGTGTAAACATTGCTGCTGCTGTTTGCCACTGATTTAGCACATGTTAATATTACATGAGACAGAGGGGCCCTTTGATGATGTAAGTGAACACTCAAACTAGGGCTTTCCACCTCAGGGAAGGGGAGACGGGGCTGTGGAGCAGTTCCTTTGAGATTTGCTTCACTTCCGCATATGCAATCTATCTTGGTAGGAATTCATCATAGAGGAGGATTGTTCTAGTTTCATATACCAGGACTGAGACAAAAGCTAATAATTCAATGTATAAAGTGAAACATTAGAGCTGGTGAATGATAACTTCAGGATTTGTTTGAAAAGCAGACAGATTAAAGCAGCTTGCATTTAAAAATCAGGATCTGCCAACAGAACTTATACTCACTGTAGTTCCTTACATCATGGTATATAAGGGTTACGTTACTCACTCTGACGCACCTGGACAATATCAAATCATGCCCACACAGGGCAGGTCAGGTGTTTCGACTGGAAAAACTATTTCCCAACAGCTGAGAAGGTCTGGCCATGGTCAGCTAACCATGGCTTTCGTAGTCAGAGGAGGATGATGAAGAGTTATTGCTGCATGCAGTGATTCTGGGCTTCGGTGTAGCAACTCAGACAATTTCATATTTGAGATTAAAATGCATTGCAATGTGTTCTCACATTATGCCTGCTGATTTTTACATGAACATATTATTTTATTTCAAAATACTGACATGGTACTTGTTATAGAGACATCCTTTATAAGAGTAATGTTACAATTTGGTGCATTTCCATTGACATGAAAGCAGTTAATTTGAGTAAAAAGTAAAGGAGAAAATTAAAAAAAAATCTTGATATAACCAGGATTGGCAAAATAAACCAGAAGAACGTAATAATAACTAAAATATGTGTGTTTCTTTTTAAAAAAGGCGTTCTCTGAATTTCGCATTATTATTATTATTTTGAAATCACTACACGATTCAGGAACCACAACTCACTGAAATGATGACCTGATCTGCCAGTAACCAAACAGGACATGTTTAACGCTGAAATCAACCACTTCCCATTTTTCTGAATGAAGGAATGAATGGGTGTTTCCCAAATTTGGAAAATCTGAAGCTTTACTATACGGAATGTTGTGGCATGTGGTGTGCATTGAGAGCTGACTGAGAAATATTTTCTCCTAAATTTCCCTTGAGTTTCCCAGAATCTCATAAACTGAAAGCCATCTTAAGCCTTGTGCAGTGATCTAAGCAACAACACACCTGTGTGCTCCAACCAGCTCCCCTGGTCTGTCAGGAGCCTGTGGCCAAATTCTGTCTTCTGGGAAACGTCCTTCATTACTGCTGCACCAACCTCTCATAATCCCACACCTCCCACAGCCACCACTGGTCAATTCAGTGAGGATGAAGGCAAAAAACCTGACCCCTTTGTCGCTTTCTACTCTCTCTTTCTCGCCATCTTTCTCTGACTTCAGCCATCCACCAAAACCGTGCTTGTTAGTTTGCCAGCTGGCATCATCTTACTCTAAATTTAAAAAAATGAATTTTTAGAGTACACACACAAGTACAAAAAAAATCTGCGAGCGTGTACACACACTCCCATGCATGTGTGCTCTCATAGACTCACAGCACAATGTCATCAATAGAGCTGTATAAGGACGAGCAGGCAGGAGAACGAGAAGATCAGTTTCAGGAGAGAGAACAGACTCTTGATGAGCCATTAACCTGCTGTCGGTGAGGGAAAATGGCTGTGGG
This sequence comes from Chaetodon trifascialis, assembly GCF_039877785.1. Taxonomy (NCBI): domain Eukaryota; kingdom Metazoa; phylum Chordata; class Actinopteri; order Chaetodontiformes; family Chaetodontidae; genus Chaetodon; species Chaetodon trifascialis. The sequence continues at coordinate 12,319,297 of NC_092057.1, forward strand.
ACGTGGTTTAATTTACCCTTTTATAAAGAGGTCGTTGAATTGATGAGCCACAGGAAAAGAGTTACACCCCTGGTTTGGTGTATTAGCAATGCTGATGGTGAACAGTTGAGTGAGGAACTGGAGGAGTAGTCAATATCCTCAATCAATCTAAGCTTTCAGAGAATCACTGCTACACTTGTGGTCAAATCTATAAAACTAATAATATGGATTTGGGCAGGCCTCTCGTGGAGGAATGCTCCAATTTGAACAGGAAATCATTTGAAAGCTCTTCGGAAGCACTCTTCCTTTTTCATTCTTTTTTTTTTTTTTTTTAAAGGAAAAGTTATTGAAAACAGAGATATATATGGCAAAGTAGGATAAATGATTTCCATTTTTGTAAAATATTTTATTTTGTCAGCCAATGCTTTCATTTATCTGTCTTTGGGCTGCTCCTTCTCAGTACTGAGTTTAAGATCTCTCTTTAAAAATATCCATCAGCAGGTACAAAGAGTCAATTTTCACTTTGAAATAAGGTGCCAGAGAGTTCTATGTGCTCTCCTCACCATCCATTACAGTAGCTCTATGGATGATAAATTTTAATAGACAAAAGATGGCTAGTGAAGGTCTTTCCATCAATGAAAGGGAGAAGAGAAAAATTGAAAATTATGGCCTATTTTGTGCGTACATGGTATTGCAGGTTGTCTGCTGATCCATTTCAAATGAATAGAACTGTATCCTTGATCATTCTGGCTCGTAAAATCTAAATTAGACATGGTTGTTTCCTAGAAAACTGTGCAGATGTTTTTTTAATTGTCCTGATCATTATGTGGGTGGAGCACAATCATGTGTCTGTCCTGCATTTGCAACTGAATGACACAAAATCTTGAACTGCTGACCCACAAACATGCCTCATATACTGCTACGGCTGCCACCGTTTCGTGTGTGTTTTGTGTGTGTGTGAGTGGTTGCAGGTGAAGGGGTGTGGAAACCGGACTCCTCCTCCGAGCCAGCCGCTGCCCAATCGCACGCAAGCTGTTATTTCCTGCCGGCTACAGGAGTCGTCTCAGCCTGGCAGTCGGTGGCTGGCATCTTGCGTGACCAGTCCTTCGCGCATGCAGAAAAGCATTCTGTGGTCTGTGGTAGTTTTTGTCCGAGCTTGTGCTCTTGATATTTTTGTTGTCACCAGACTCGGATTGATTTTGCACATACACTTAGTTATATTGTTTGTTAGCCTCGATAGGCTTAGGGGTGCTATTTCCCTTTGTATTTTGGTTCTCATTTTTCACCTTTATTGTAGGCCTCATTTCGGAGGGTTTTATTTCCATTTTCATTTTGTTTGTGATTCAGGTAAGCTCTCGTTTTGGACAGTCCTCTTTTGGTTATAATTACTTAAGCTCTCAATTTTGGAGAGTTCTCTTTTAGTTTTGATTATTTCATTTGTTTGAAAAGCACCCACTTGCTCTTTTTGTTGTCTTGGCCTTTGCCTTTTGTGCATTAAAACAATTTAAAACACCTGGATTTAAATAAATAACTAATTTCAAGCATTTCCATCCGGTTGTTTTTTTGTTACTTCCCTACCCCTAGCGAGCTAGGTCATAACATATACTCATGACTGCCCTCTTTGTATGTATGATATAAATTGTAGGTGTAGCAAAAAAAGTCACTGTAGTACCCAGCCATGCACCTTAATACTGTGCATGTCCTCATCCACCCAGAGGCCTTGCATCTTTGTAGGACTTAATGCTTTGTACCCCATCTCCTGACATCAGAGCTGCAGAAACCTTTTGGACAAATATCAAATCCACTTGTTGGTTGTGTGTGAAATACAATTTCACCAAGAAGCTTAAAGTATCTGTGTGTACACTGTGTACTTATGTGAAAAGGATAGAGTAATCCAATGCACTCGATATCCTTCACTGAGAGTTCATGTTAATTGAAGTTTCATAGCATGCAAGAACAGAAAGCTCTGGCCTGATGGGTAATAACTCCAGGGGCACTGAGCTTCACGTTGAGGCCCATTTGAGAGCTAGCATTTCCTGCTCCCCTGATACCCAGTAAGAGCAGGAAATGGGAAGCGATCTACATGAGGAAGGGCACACACCAAGGGCTTATTATCATTCTTATTATCATTCATACTTTTGATATATAAAGATTAGATGAGATCAATTATGAAGGTAACATGCTGAATTGTTAATCCAATTGTTAAGAATCATTAATTAACTGAGGTTCATATTTGACTGGTGGACAAACAAGAGAACAAATTGTGATTATATTTGTCTCCAATGTGTTGTTCATTAAACGGTCTCCATGCTATTCCAATGACGTCTATCAGGCAAGTGCACAACTACAAAGTGTCTGCATTGCTTAGTTGTAAGATATTGTTTGTCTTCCCATTGATTAATCTATAATAGAGGTCAAACACAGCCGTGCAAATTTAATACAATGTTATGAATTGTTCAACAACACGACACCGAGTTCAAGGTCCTCATCTAATCATTTCTTTACTAGATTTTCAGAGATGATTTTTTCCTCAGAACGCACACTGAACATTAATCATCTCATGACTAAAGAGATTAAATCTGTTTTACATACAGTCTCTACATTAGAGACAAAAGGAGACACGTCTTGATGTCATGCACTTTGGAACACCGTATTGTTCACATCCTTGAAAAATGAAGATAATATATGATTCAGAGGCAAATACACATTATGGGACATCTGAAGTGATATGACAAAGCCCCTGTGGGCACATAACATAATTAAGGATTTATACAGGAGTATGTATCATATTAACATAGGAAGTCTACTTGTTCGATGCAAGAAAGCACGGTGCTACGTCAAGTCTTATTCCTCTTTTGCTTTCTCTTTTGTCACACTTAATCTCGTGTAATCCACTTAGTGTCATATCTGAATAACATGACAGGAATTCCACCGCTACTTGTCGTGTAGCACCTTTACAGAAGCTATTCCAGCCCTGAGCAGGAGTGCTGATGCTGTTTTTGTCTCAAAGCTAAGCTTAGCTCCATGGCAGTTTGTTTGGGCAAGGTTTGGTAAAATGTGTCACACAAACATTGCCACCAATTCATGCATTCTGTGAGAGATAATGGACCCTTGAGTTGATTCCCCTAAGCCTGCAGGGGAGGGTAGGGGGCAGTCTTTTGTGAATACACGCTTGATGCCGGTATAATTTCCATTTGTTTATCTCTCTTTTCCCCTTTTAGGAATAGTAGAGATGCAACACAAAGAATATAAATGTCAGCTCGAGGTTAAAGGATTGCTTGATTGCATCCTAGGGCACAGCTGTAATTCTCCAGAAAAGAGGCTGATGACCAATTTCCCTCTGAGACACGTAGAGTGAGTCACAATGAAATTAACAGGGAAGCCAAGAGGGAAGACTGACAAATGTCAGTGTATATTATTAGAATCAAAGTTCCACAACTTAATGTATATACAGTGTGTATATTGTTTTTAATCATCAATTTAATCACTGTTTATATAACACTGTTGTTCAAATATCATTTGGTGATCTATATCCTATAAAACAAAGGGCCACAATAAAATATATGGTATCATCTAGCAACTCTCTGCATGAGGACAATTCATAGTATTATTTGTAGCTGTGTGGAATTTACATGACCCTTTAGGTGTGCACACAGCTTTTTTCCACCCTCACCTGCCAAACTATTCCAGGTCGCTTAAAAATCCTTACTGATGGTAGTGCTAGATGTCAGAAGAGGAAGAAGAAGAAATACTCAGATCCTTTACTTAAATGAAACTACTGACATGTTGATGTAAGGGTAGTTCATTTAAGGTAAAAGCTCTGAATTCAAAATCCAACTGAAGTAAAAGAACATATGTATTATCAGCAAAATGTACTTTAAGTATTGAAAACAAAAGTACTCATTCTGCAGAAAAATGGCTCCCGTGACTGATATCTTACTGTACATTACACACTTTATATTAAAGGTGTTCCTACTTAACACATTAACTAGTTGCTTGTTAGCGTGCATATTAGTAGCAAATTAGCTCTTTATTAGCACTTATTTTGGGGAGTTAGTGGGTTACGTTTATTAAGATTGTAATTCATGAACATGAACAACTTCTTTACTTGCTATCAATAAGCAGCAAATTGCAGGTTATTGAGGGAAAACTCTTTGTAAATGGCCAAGTAGTTGTAGAACATGGCCATGTAGAATAAGGCATTATACTGTAAGTGCTTTATAATGACTAATAAAGAACCTACATAATACTAATGCGCCTTCATATTAGGTGTTTTTGATTCACCTTTTAAAATGTTTCTCTAATCTTTTTTTTGTAGGCCTTGGACACACATTTAAATGAAACCATCTCATACAGGGTGAACTCTTTGCTGCTTCCACAGCTCATAGACATCTGAAAATTAACCAGAGGCCACAACTAGAAATTGCTTTTTTGTAAGGGGTCACAAGCCAGAGAGGTTTGGATCCATTGATTTAATCTTTAATCTGTATTTTATGAGTTTATCATGCATTGTTTTTTTTTTGTTTTTTAAATGTAATCTGAAACATAAGTAGAGTAAGAGTATTAGTAGAGTGTAGTAGAGTAAAAAAGGTTCCCTTTGAAATACAGACTCAATGAATAGTCAAGTACAGTACAGTACTTGAGTAAATGTACTTTCCCACCACTGCAGGCCACACTGCCACAGTACTGCCTAATAGCACACTGGAGAAAAATAAGTGATTATCTTCCCATTGACTGGGACTTATTGGTTGTGGGTTGTAGCAGTATTGATCAGATTGCCATACATCAAAGTTTCAGCGTGTTAAGACCACGGTTTATACACTGCTGCAAGTAATGACTGCTGGGGGGAAAACATCTGACAAGAGCAGGTGGATGGATGTACTTATTTTTCCTCTTAATATTGCAGTCCTCACAGGTTTCTCAAATAAATCTTGATGCTGCTGAATCTGTATGGCCAGGTAAACTTCCTCCTGCACCTTTATACACCGTTTCATTATAAGTCTTAATAAGTAATTGGCAAAGGCAAAGCTGCCTGCAGGTATGTGCTCTTTTGAAAAATAGTATATTGCCTTTGGCAGTCAAGGTGGGAAGATATACAGGCTTATTTGAAGAACAATAGTTGTGTTCTTTGTCATTTAGATGTTACATTGAAAATGGTATTGGAAATTATTTGTATTATTTTCAAATGTTTTTTTCTTGGCATCCTACTTGTGAATGCCAAGTCGCCCTCAAATGCATATTTTGTATGCTTTCCATCTCTTTATTCAGGTGGAATTCCATTTCGCAGACCATGTGGAAAAGCTGTGGCTACTTTCTTGTACCGAAAACTGAAAAATTCTTCCAGACATTATCCCTGTAATCTGATGAATTTGCTTCTTGAACATGGAAAACATGACATCTCGAAATTTAAATGTACTGTTTCCACAATAGTATGGGCATTTCCTGCCTTTGCAATCTGTGCTTCAGCTTGGTATGCTCTTATCAGCTGCATCAGGTTCATCTTAAAACTCCTTAAAAGGCCTCTCTTCTCGGTCTGGTCTGGTCTGGTCTGGTCTGGTCTTTGTTGGTGGCGCAGGTTGCATTCTATAATTAGCTAATGCCTCTTGACAGATTACACTCTTCCTGCCTTCAACTCCTGCACCTCTGTGGCCTTACAGTTTGAAAACATCTAATGTAAAATGATTAAAGTATCTTGTGATGACTGGCTCTCGCTCAACAGCTCTTGATAATACATAACTCAAAATTACATCTGTTGAATTGAACCATCAGCTGAGTTTGGAGTTAAATGCTGACAATCTTTGAGAAGGCCATTGATTAAACATGCTTGTCTTCATTTTTAATCCTATTTCATCTGATCTCATACAGCACATACACATTTAAGAAATGCTCCACTGGATTTACAGAAAGAAGCTGTCCAAGCCGGAGAACTCTCTGGCGATATCTGAATGGCACCTGGTCTCTGGGGATATCTGGGATATTGTCAGCATACTCTCTTGACCTTAGTCTCTGATCCTTTTGCTGAGTTTGGGTCAATCAGCAGTTAGTCATGATGCCCCCCCCATCCACCCCCCATTTCCCGATGATGGCGCCTACTGTGCTTTTTATTTTTTTTTTCTTTACCTCCTATACTTTACAATCCCCCTTGTACTATTCCTCAGAGCCGTGCCACTTCACAATTCTGTCTCTGAATTTCAATGGACTGAATTGACTGTACCTTTCACACTCTGTCCTAATCTGCGCTGCAATGTGCAAGGATCTCAGATGTGTGTCCAATAGGTATCTTTGACAGACAGAGAGGTGCTAAGAGGAATGCAGCACCAAAAAAAAAAAAAAAAAAAAAAAAAACTCTGCTGCTGTGTTTAGTTTTCTAATATCAGCCAGTTGGTTGTGTAGCACTACTTTGCTGATATGAAAGCACCTGAAGTACTAGGCAGATTCAGTGTCCACCCAATGTGCTCCCATCAAACAGTCTTTCTCTCTTTGTTGTGGTAATGTCTGGTAATGTTTTTCCTCCATTTCTTTCACAGTAAACAACAGCATTAACTCTCATCTCCTCTGGAGTAACTGGACAGTGGGTGAAAAGTAACACAGACGAGCAGAGCTTCTCTCTCAAACACTGAGCTGATTTTACCTTCAAGTACTCAGAGGTGACCACAAAACGAAAACAGGCAGCCAGATGAACCTGTGAGTGCATTAATAAAATGAAAGCCCAGAATAAGCCTGGTAGTCACACACCCTTAGATAGACAACAGTGGTTCATTCTACATAATTAAGAGCTCCATTTATAAGATTTTTACAAATATTTAATACAATTTGGATGCATGCATTTTCACTCATGCTCAAATTGTTACTGTACTTACAATATAATTGACTTTTTGAATCCATATATCTACTTTAACATTATGGGTAATTGTGTGTAGATCAGTGAGAAAAGATCCTGGTTTGACCCGTTCCACTGCACCGATGTCTGTACTCCAAGCCATTTATTACAGTCGAGGGCTTAAAACAAACAACAGGAAAATGAAAGTGAATGCTTTATGAAGGCATTGTGTGCGTATTTGTACTCACTCAAAGGCTTTGTTCTCAAGAATCTAAACGATGGAAATCTGTTGCAGTGAGACAACGTTTGCATATCCGCATTCTTTTCTTTCTGCCATTTTTTTGGCTATGAGCTCACCTAAAAATAACTCCAAAGGGAGGACACCTCAGGAGGATTAGGTGGAGTGTGATGCACCTCTGTGGCTACATCGTCCAAAGGCAGACTTCCATTGAGGCTCAAACTTTGAATGCAAAAGAGGATTAATGTTGGCCTAAAGGTCTGGGTCATCACACATAGACCCGTTCTAACAGTGATGCATCCACTTCCTGGTTAACTGTCCGGTAAAGTGTTTAATGCAGTGGCCCCCAGAATAATATTTACTGCAGCAGTCTGTCTCATGTCGCTGAGCCCTGAAGGCCAATTCAGTATTGGTTACATTTAACTTCGTATTGATTATGCATAATCGCTGGAGGTATGTCTTTCCCCTTGACTCTGCTCATGTCCACAGTAAGGTCACTGCTGTAAATCTAAAGTAGGAAACCTAATGAACTGATGAAGGTAACATTAACAACCTCGCTTAATGTAGCTTTGTATGGAGAAAGCTCTATGACCAAATACACGATATAATATGATCCTGAAATAGGAAATACATTTACTGTAACTAATTTCCACATTTACAGCTCAATGGATTAAGCTGTTATTGCAGCATTTGTGACAAAATAAAAAAAAAATAAATTAGCATTAATGAAAAATTCAGGTATCAACAAAACAAGTATATTAGAGAAAGGCTTAAGTAAAACACTGCAAATAGGGTAGTGAGGGATTATCAAAAGATTCAAATAACTGCAAGTACAAAAGCACTACAAGGAAGGTTAATCATAATCAAGACAACATGCAAAGCACAATAAAGCTGGCAAAGAGCAATAATAGGAGCCAGGCAACCTCATCAAGCATAGCAAATTGCACACATGTACAATAAAGACTTGTCTACCCATTAAGCAATTCTGCTCTGACTGGAGAAAGCATTGCAGAGATGGGGCCCTCTTAGAGATGAAACAGATATAGAAGTGTCCCTCATAACACCACAGCTGTTCAAGAGAAAGGCTCCAAGATGGAGTCAAGGTCAGGGGAAAAGCTCATTCTGACATTAGAATAGTGATGGAGCGTAACGTCCTTTAGAAGTCCAAGAATTGCTGGCACGTATACATTCCCACTGCAGTGGCAATAAAAAGGAACCATGGTAACTTTAAAAGATTGGATATTCATCTTGTGTTTGAATTAACAAGAGCATATCGGTGCGGGCGGCATTAATTTAATGGGGAGCTCGGCCTGGAGCTTCAATGAAATAGGCAGATATGAGGAGGTAAAAACTGAAGTATGGTGATCATACATCCATGCTGAATTGAGTTCAATGGCAAAGACATAGATTACAAATATATACAGACATATAGATACATTAGTGAAAGGGAGTAATGGCTGTAGAGCAGTAAAGATAAGTAGAGCTTTTCAGATTATGGACCTGACACATCATATTACATGCAATCCTGATTCCAAAAAAGTTGGGACACTGTGTAAATGGCAAATAAAAATAGAATACAACCATTTGCAAAAGAGCTGTCTTTGCTGACAACAGTTACAAAGTGGTCCTGAGCCCATGTAGTAATATCCTTTATACAATCACCACCTGTTACCAGGGAGCCTGTTTACCTGTGGAATGTTCCAAACAGGTGTTTTTGGAGCATTCCACAACTTTACCAGTCTCCTGTCACAACTTGTTTGAAATGTTTTCCTGGCATCAAATTCAGAATAAGCAGATATTTACAAAAATCAATGTATCAATGGGGCAGAACATTAAATATGTCGTCTTTGTACTGTTTTCAATTGAGTTTATGTCAGAGACTATTAGCAAGTCATTGCATTCTGTTTTATGTATGCCTCTCTCAGCATCCCAATTTTTTAGGAATCCAGATTCTACAACACATCCATCATAACAACACCATAAGAAAATGACACAAAACAACCATGAACAAAGATAAAAAGTGGAATGAAAGAATATTTTAAAAATGAAGCACATGCTAATGTGAGAAACTGAACTTTTCCTCATGGGAAAACTGTACTATACTAATTTTACTGTACATCCCTTCCCAAGCTGATGAATAATTAAATACACTGTTTCCGATCAGTGTCTCAAAGTAACTGCATGCGAATGGTTAATCACACGGAGGTGATGAGCAGTAGTGTATGAGCACTGTCACTTATCTGTGTTCATGTAATTGTGTTATGATGGTCAAGGGACTTAGTGCTCTACTCCCTTAGCCATGTGAGTACATGACAAGTGAGAAGTCTGGACTACAGTCCTCATTTTGTAAACTTAATTAATTAATGGAAACAAGAATCATTAGATGAGCAGACATGAATAGTTGTGTGGACTCTTCTTGTTTGCAGTGAGTGCTTTATGTCATTGTTTCAGCTGCAGATAATTTGTGAAACTGCTCGATTGGGCTCAGCAAGAACAATATATTTTGAACACAAGCAGCTACAATTGTATAAAAAAAGACAACATTTTACATCAAATGCTTCAAAAATGGAACATTTTCACAGACCAGGATATTCAAAGTTTCATTAGAAGTCTGTTTTACCACGTCCTACCTATCGTATTGCTGTAACAAATCATTTAATCATTTTAGGTGATGATTTCTCACCGTTGTTGAGAAAAGGTCTACTATCTCCATTAATAGCAGCCAGAATTGAGCCGTTGACTTGAAATGTGGATAATTGCTGTGATACTTCTCAGCCAAATGATCTAGACTATATTTAAAAACATGAGAAATAGATGATTCAATAAAAGGTACGCTATATCAAAGTTATGAGTGTAAAAGGGAAGATAGAACTTTTCTTAAGCCTCAACATTGAAGCTTTATAAGAGTATGTCTCAATGAATTGTACATATGAAATACTGAGTGCACACACTGGTATTTAAATGAGATGGGAAACATTTCAGTGAAATATTTTTACTTTTAACATTGCATTCATTTCAACTTCCACAAAGAAATACCTGTATAAAGGGGCTTGTATCACAAAGAGGGAACTTATTTTTGCTGTTGTGTCTTTGGATTGATCATGGGTTAGGATTAGAAACTTCTCATCGAAGTTAGCCATGGGAATTAATTTGTAAAATCCTGTGTTAATAGACAAATGATACAACGAGACGCACAATTTTACCTCCAAACACGGAGGAATAACTCGCTCTCTAGTTCTCTCTTGTCAGCATACTCTGTTTACTTTAAATATAACTCCCCCACCTACTGATTTTGCTCTACAAATGGAGAGAGCAGAAATTATCCAATGTCTGTGTGGAGTTCAGTTAAAAAAATCATAATTCCAAAGAAATAAAGACTGTCAAAAGACATATATTATGGGAATTACAGGTGCAGTAGAAGAGCCTTTTGTCTGTCTGCCAAGCTGCCATCTTGTACTTTTACTTAGAGAACAAATCAGCAAGCATGCAAATGTGCGTGAGTGTATAAGTGTACATGTGACAGGTTGTAAGTGAATACACACAGGCGCTGTGTGCATGCTGTATGTGCAAATATTTGTGTATATACACAAAGGTAAATGAGAAGACATGGCCGATACTAATGCAAAAATATAATTTGAGAGACCTAGAGAACATTTCCCTGACTATTGCAGGATCACTGTGTTAAATTTCACAGATCCTTTACATGTCTTTAAGATAATGATATACCCGGCTTAATAATTAGTGGTTTCATGTCGCTGGTCAAGATGGTATAATGAGTATGATGTGATTAGGAGAGCCTGCAGGGTGAACTTGGCTCTTCACTGAGGTGAGCAGAGAACAATGATGGAGAAAAGGGAGATATTATAAACTGTGGAGCCAAATGGAACGAAACTAATAAGAAAACAAAGAAAGGTGCACTTTTTTTACTTTGATAACGCTGTTCATGTCCAAACTCCAGGCTAATGCCTTAAGACAATTCCTCCCTGACACCAGGGAGATGACTGCAGTGACATTGATCAGAATGTTAATTAGCCTAATATATTAGAGGATTGTGATGGTGGTGGTTATGATGACTGTGTCTGTGATGGCGCGAATAATGATGATGACAGCAATGACAATGATACTGCCAAGTATAAAGGATAGCCTTGAGTGTATTAGCTATTTCGCTAGCAAGGACCAGTAATGTACACACTCACCCTGGCAACAGATAAAATTCTACACTGAACCTTGTTATAGCTTTTTTGCTATACTTGCCAGAAGGCAGAGTGATGTACCCATCCTTTGTTCTCTACTGGGACAGTGACTATGAGGAAACATGGTGTTAGAGAGAAGGATGGGTGGTACGGGTATATTCTGAATTCATCAAGTATTTATCCATACAGAGAACCTAAACTGTGATGCACCTTTTTTTGGATCAAAGAACAAAACTGCAAAACGGTGCTGCACATGAGAAATCAAAAGAAATGGGTTTCCCATCAATTCCCATCCCATCATCTACTTAATCCACATTTCTCTCTCTACAATACTGCCGCATTTAAATGGATCAAAACGGCATTTAACATGCAAACATCACATTCAACACTTCCTTTATGAATCGACAGTATTACAGCATGAAACCTCTGACAAGATGCCACTCTAGTAATAGTGATTCTGGAAGCTCCTTTAGTAAGCTTAATAGAATCTAATTCTTAATGTATGACTGCTTAGTTCATGTCCAACCACACTGATTACTCATTTCCATGATTTAGAGCTGTAACTGTGGCCCTATGATTACAGCTGGGGACCTCTAATAGAACTTTATTGATGAGGCACCTCGTTGTCTTATGAAACGGAAATTCGTATGCATGTGCTCCTCTGCCAGTTACAGTATGATCAACTTATTTAACCCTGCAAAGCTCTCCCGTACAAAAGGGCAGGGGCAGCAACATGTCTCTTCCAATTATTCTTCATTGACTCATGCATCAACAAGCACTCATTTGCAGTCTGTGTCTGTCTGTGACCACAGAGCTTGTTGTGTTTGAAACATGCTTTGGCACTATGCCTTTTTTGGCATAGTGAATGAAGCCCATGTACTCAAATCCCTACAATGTCAGCATGTTACCAGCCCAACTAACTGTAAACTTGCATGCAGCAGGTGAGCCAGAGTGATATGAGCAAATGGATTTTACATAATGTTAATATGAGTCTAGCAGTCTGTCTCTGATTCAGAGACAGTGTCTGCGGTACCCCAACACCTTAAAACTCATTTCTCCAGATTGTCACACTCACATTCTTTGTAAAATCAAATGTACAGACATGGTTTCAGTAACAACCATGTCATGATCATCACCACTCACATCCCTCTTAACAAGCAACCAATTCTTATTCCCAAAGCGTCAAATACCAATGTTTTGTCACACTCCCCTGTGTCCCATACAGAGGACAAGATACCCTTTAGCATCTGTACAAGACGTGCCGGGCTTTAACTAAACACTTTAAACCCATGGCAATATTAGACACCTAGACCAACTGCTGTGATGTCTTCCTGCTAGAACACCTTTCTTTCAAGAAGTTAATGTTGTTAAACACTTGCAGCTTGATTAGTTTTAGGCATCAAATCTACATGTTAGGTTCAGGAAAAGATAGTTCCCTTTTGGTTCCACTTTTTGTGTCTCACAGGACATGAAGCCTGGCACCCTGGGTGAAAGTCGTGTGTACGCCCCATCACCCTACTCCAACCTCTAGCCCTCTAAGGACTTTTTTCTTTTTTACTCTTTGTACTACCTCACCTTGCAGTGGATGGGTTTACATTGGAGTTGTTGAAAGTCTGGTATGTCTCAAACAGATGCTCAAGGGTACCTTGTGTATCTGTATGAGATGCCGAGGGGTGTGACAAAGTGTTGGTATTTGAAGCTTTGGGAATGAGAACAGGTTGTTTGTTTGGAGGGATGGTAGTAGGAATCAGCCTAGGCTCAAACAAGGCTATGAATGCTGCACTCCAAGCAGAGACATGCATAATACGGATTGTTTTAAACATTTTATCCACCATTTTAAACAACAGATTTAATTTATTAATTTAATTTTGATTTTGTTGCCACAAATTTGTTGCTACAGAAAGACAAATGGTCCCATTGGGATGAACACAGCTGAGAAAATGCGCCCAGTAAAGAGAAGAGATGATAATGCACCATATCAAGTGAAATTTTTGTGAACATCAGTAGTCTTTGTCCAATTTCATCACCTTCCTGATTATGTTATCTAACACATATGACTTGCTGTTGTTAATTTCTTCTTATTTTTTTTTTAATAATTCACACATTTGTGCACACATAGCTACACAGGGGTTGATGCCTGCCGACACGGAGGCTTGTCATAAGCCAATTGCGCAACCAATGAGCTAGTCTCTGTTTGGATTGGGGCTTATGCTCCATCTCCTTAGCATACAAACAGCCACTGTGTACCTCGCTGTTGCCATATGCTTTACAGAACAAATAAAAAAAAGGCAGAGGGCAAAACCAATGCAACACCCCCCCCCCCCCACACACACTTTTTCTTTCAAGAGAATAATAGACCTAAAATGTCCTTGGGCAAATAAAGTTTTAACATCGTTGGATGCAAAGGACAGATTCTGATTGTAGCATCAGTCAGATCCTCCCTCATCAGCAAACAGCTGGGGCAGACCGAAAGGGCACACAAATCACTCACTCTCTCAGCTGATGTCAAAGGCAGCAGCAGTGCTGTTTTAAGTGACAGTATGTTAAGAGACGCCCGCATAAAGGGTTCTAAAGGCTTCTTTGAAAGCGCCATGAGAACAAAAAGCAACGCCCACCGAAGGGCAGAGGAATTTATCACTGGACCTCTCCTCCTACACCCACTGCAGGGGGTGGGGGTGAAAACAGTACAAAGCTGACCTGAGTAACATACCATCTCTTCCTCCATTTTACCTCTTTACAGTTTGTGAAGATGCATCACGACTGTGAACCATTAATAGTCTGCACAACATTTGCAATGATAGACGTCTATCTCTCACAGCAGCTAAACACTCTAGATAGAGTAAGGACAGTCTAGAGCCAATACGGTTATACAAGTGCTGGATGGATCCTAGTAAAAGTAATAACACCCCATGTTTCCACATTACCTGCCAAGACACACTGACAGTACCACAGTCACAAGCCTTCTCAAGGTCCACAAAACACATGCAGACGAGATGGGCAAGACTGAGTGTCTCCTTCAGTGTCCTTGGAGGAGTAGAGTGCTAGTCCACAGCTCCAAAGCCTGGACAGCATTCCAGGTCTGTATTTTGGTTGAGCTTTAAAAAATTGGTTTGAGCTTCCAGGACCACTGAGGTGAACAGTGTGGTTCCCCAAAGTACACCTCCCATTGTTTTTTAAAAATGGGAGCCTCCTCCATAGATGGCATGTGGTTTAGGTACAGGGGTTTATCACGGGGTTCCTTTTGCTGCATGAAAGCGTTGCCATTTGAGGCAATCAATTACCCTACCTCGCTGAGAACAGCATGAACAAGGCCCTGACTCCCCCTTTTTTGAGCCATGTAATGGTTTGCCGACCTTCTCTAAGCCTAACCAAAAGTCCTTCACAGCAGTCTCCCTGAACTCTTTCCACACTTGTGTAACCACAGAGGCTGCAGTCTATCTGGGCTTATTCTGCTGATTTAGTAGTCCCCTGGGCCAACCAAGACCTATAGTCGTCCTTCTTAAGCTTCATGTCCTCCTTAACCACTGGTGTGCACCAGGTTTTTCTTGGCTTGTTGACATGACAGACACCAATGATCCTCCGACCACGACTCTGTGCAGACATCACTGCATTGGCCCACCTTAGATTATATGTCCCCATCCTCCATCAATTCAAAAACAAAACACTTCTCAGTTTTGAATTCAACAGCACAAATTTTCAATATGTAATAAACCGGAGTGTCACCTTTTGTGTTATTTATTTCTCCTGTTGGCATACAGAGGTCAGTGTGCCTGCAGCACATGAAAGGAACATGAACTCTATCTTACTCAGAAGTGTATTTTATTCTGAGGGACTGTTTTTGTTTTTTATTTTAGATTAAATTTGCATTCAAAGCGGGAGCCATACTTCTCCATGGCATAGATATACTACTACTTGCTGCAAAGCCAAAAGAGACAACAGCAGTTCTGTGTGTAAACAGATCCTCAGAGGCTGGAGCCTGACACTGGTACACCACAAGTACATACAGTATTAAAAAAGATCTACCTGAAAGCTTTATTTCCGGTTGCTGTGATCATCATTTTTTATCTTAAAAAAGGTGGTGCTGCAGCAGGCAGGATCACATTCACATACATTTTTTTTTGATGTGGCATTTCGTGTGGGGGGCATCTCAGGTGTACGGAACTATTCTTTGAAATGATTTATTCATAGCAAAAATGGCACTCTAACATGACTTGCATGCACAGTTTAGTCAGTATTGTATGTAACTGAATCAGCGACTGAAAGATTCAGATGTTACCTAGGACTGTCTAAATTAGACTTCAAGAAATAATACAGAATTTTTGTAAGGCTGAGGCATGATTGGCTACACAGACGAAAAGAAAAAGACACGGGTCTATATTCCAGGCAGAAGCAGCAACATTGCTCAAAGTGGCTGAGGTTTGCATGCCAAGCTGCACGCCAAGCACATTATTTCTAAAATTAAAAGAAAAGTCAGTGATGGTTGGAGCTTCAAGTTGTGGTTTGCAATGTGGTTTCAGCCACAAATGTCTGCACAGACAGTTCAGAAGAAGAGCATTTTCAGAAGTGTGATGTACCTTGATTCTGCTACGTTGCCACATTGCAAATAATTTAATAACATTTCCCCATTGTCTGGGAGAAAACCTATTTGTATGGCATTCAACCAGTGAAAGCAGGAATGTGTGCGAATGTCTAACGAGATACGCTGCGTTTTTTTTGTTTTTTTTTACTTTTTAACAATTTTATTTTGCAAGTTAATTACATACAGTATCTGCTATACAGTGTAGTTTTTCTGTGGGCATACTGTACCCTGTTGCAGTTTCTCTAATTGGTATCAAATAATAATAATCATAATAATAATAATAATAATCATAATAATAATAATAATAATGATAAAAACACACACACACACACACACACACACACACACACACACACACACACACACACACATATATATATATATGTATATTTAGGCTTTAGTTTATTTTTCTCTCTTCCTATTTGATGAGGAAGGTTTAAATTGTAAGAGCAGTGCATTTGTGCACTGGTTGAATTCTTAATTTCAGGCACCATTCTGGTGTCCTGCCCTATATATTTGCACATAACCTGCACATAACTCTTTAATTTCTGAGCTGGCAAATAAAGAAAGATATACAGTATGTGGGTATATGTGTGCGCCCCCATATATAATTCATGACTGACCTCCACCAGCTTGTTAGCATGTTCACGAAACACCTGGGCGTACTCCTTGACCTCCTTCTCGTTTCCACTCTTCGCCGCTTCAATGAGCACCAACAGAGGGACGTTGGTCTCCAGGAAAGAGTCTGAGATGTGGTCCATAACTGCCTTTCTCAACTAGAATACAGAGAGAGAGAGATGGAGAAGAGGTCATATCATTAATAATATTGCAGATGACTTCACTGTATTACATTTGGCAATGATTACGTATCACTTAGCATTGTAATGAATATGATGTAGCAACATAATGGGGTGGAAGGACAGAGAGAGAGAGGCAAAGCAAGAGGGAAAGAGAAAAAAGAGGTGAACTCTCCATGGGCAGGAGTGTAAATTGCTTGTAAGGTGTCATTTTTCCCATAAGGCCTTTTACTAGAGCAGACGTTGCGACTTATATCTTTGTTTATGGAATCATTTTGTACCAAACTGGCAGGGGACTGGTTGTTTTATAAGACAGTAAATGGACACTGATGCTGCTCACTGGGGTATTTGATGAGATGCTAGAGGGAACAGTATAGAAACCACAGCAGGCAAGGGAGTATGTCACGTGAGACCAGCATTAAGACAGACAATACACTATAGGGGAGAAAAATGGATTCTCACACATGTAGCATCACATTTATTTATTTTGAGGCAGCTTTAAGTCTCAAAGCACCATCATTAATGAATTAGCTTCAACTCTCTGCACTACAAAAAAGACTGTACCCTAAACATAATCATTAACACAATCAATTCAGGTTTATCAAGCTGTTTTAATACACTGTTGTTATTGGTGAGTTGTGCTATTGTTATTGCAATAGTAACATAACAATTACCGATTGCGAAGCACCAGCGAAAGCACCAAAATAATCCCACTTTATTAGAATTTCTTTAACACATCGACACCAGGAACAAATCGTCAGTATCATTAAATTAAGGTCTATACAAAGTAAAACAGCATAAATTGTTATGCACGCCGCCCATGAGTATGCAAACACAGACCAAAAGCTCATCCAGCTGGTTCAGTTATCACTTCTCCACACATATAAATGATGACATTAAAGTGAAAAGTGTTTAATGGACAACAATGATGACGTAAATTTGTTTGACTTTTCAAGCCACCTTCTTTAATTAGATGTAGAGCAAACACTGTAACCGTAGTCTTGAATTAAAAACATATAAGCTGCACAAGGAAGGGTAGAGAAGACTAATAGCTGTGACTGATGGACAATACATGAAATCAACAAAAAAGTCATATGTAAGTCTGTCAGTCGTACGTAAATAACCTGCAGCAATTACAATCTTAATTGCCAGTCCACAGAGTGGAGGAGAACAATGGTAAATTATGCCTTCCTAAGGGCAGATAATCCATCACTATTGCCTCTGGAAAGAGACTAGATTTGGCCAGTCTAGTGGACATGACAGGTCTGCAAATGCTGTAAACAACCTGAAGCCCACACTCTCTATAAGCACTCCTTTATCCAGAGCTCTATAATCCTGGATCACTGATTTGATGAGATGTGTACTGAGATGCAATGCAAGACCAAAACGTCCGGCTTTCCTGAAAGGCTGATAAACTTTAGCGTTCTTGAATTGTGAATATTGCATCTTTTTCATTCAGCAGAGAGCAGCCTTGCATCAGTGCAATTGTGTAACCTTGCTATCCTGTCACCTGGTGGGAAGGGCGAGGAATCAGGAAAGATAAAAATCTTGCATTGCCCAAACTATCTTCACACTATGTTCGTGCTGTTGCAGCACTGGAGAAAGGTGTGGCAGAACACACTATCAGCCTGTGAAAGGTGAAAAAAAGATCTGGGTTGTTTGTAGGCCTCGATTGTGATTACCTCACCACTGTTTTTACTGCAGTAAATAAAGTAATGGAGTGGAATGGTGGGGGTGGGTGGGGGGGGTGCTGAGCTGCATTTTGAATGTGGAAAATTAATTGCCTTGCCCACAGCCTATCACTGTGTCGTAAATTAAAATTAATTCTAACCAAGTTTTGACTGTAGTGTGTCCACCCTGGGAAAGTGACAAAGTTAAAATGCTCAGAGATGTAAAAATGCATAATAAAGTGCAACAACCAAATGGAGGAGCTATCAGAAACAACCACAGCAATAAAATATCTATATCAAACATCTGATCTTGGCTCAGGAACGCAGTGCTACTGATGTCCATCACATCTTGTATGATTGTGTATCATACAAGTCAGCATCGTACATAACCCATACACATACAGCATAGTATTAGTAGATAGGGTGGAACTGGGACACAGTGCAGTTTGTTTTTGTCATCATTGTTTTCCATCATTAGCATGGACCCAATGGTGATGGAGACTTTGACAATGGTGCTGGATGTATTAAAATTTTGACTAATAGTAGACCAGAAACAAGAGCAGAAAGCCCCAAAATGCATTGATTGGTCAGTGGAAGGCTTAGCATATACAGCACATGTATGTCTCATTGATAGGCACGGGTCTGATTTTACAATTAGGATCATGATGCAATAATTGACATGAGGAATTCCACCGTTTTCAGTTGTGATGCCGATCACTTGCATATACAAGCCAATAGAGTCATAAAATGAACAGAGGAGTCCATCCCCTTTCTGGGGTTGCGGGGGGGCTGGAGCCTATCCCAGCTGTCAAGAGAGAGGCGGGGTACACCCTGAACCAGTCGCAGGGCAACATATACAGGCAAACAACTATTCACACTCACACTCACACCTAAGGACAATTAAGAGTCACCAATTAACCTAATGAGCATGTTTTTGGTCTGTGGGAGGAAGCCGGGGTGCCCGGAGAGAACCCAGAACATGTAAACTTCACACAGAAAGGCCCTGCCTGACCCAGGGATTGAACCAGCGACCTTTTTGCTGTGAGGCATGCGCACTACCTGCTGCGTCACCGTGCCGCCCATGTGCAGAGGAGTCTGTCCAATATTTCCTGATCTCTGTACTCTATCAAAATGCATGATTGTTGACATCAACTTGCTTTGACTTGTTGGTTTTAATCTAAGAAGAAGCGTGGTCAGCAAGACCTTTTTTGGCTCAGGTGTCAAAAGATTCAAAGCAATTTGAATTGAAGGGACAGATCGGAGTGAGGAAATCATCTTAGGGCATCTACATGGCGGAAAGATCCCTGTAAGTTGCAAGCTGTTATTGTTGTTACATCACTAGTTGATGGCATATACAGGTGCATATGCATATGCATACGTCTGCAAAGAGAGTGCGAGGACTCAGGACTGCCCAACAGCGAAAGTGATTCTGACGGTGGGTTTGAGTGGAGAAATGATACAGACGACTGATTTCCCAAGTCGCAGTCTCTCCTGCACCATCAGCATTCTAATGCCCACACACCACTCCCACAGAAATCCATCTTCAATCTTTCAGATCTCACCTCCCTCCATGCTCCACCCCCACCGTTTCTCCTCCAACACTCCCTCTGTATTTCACTAACACTTAAAGGAAATAGACCTGGAATTCCAATAGATAGCAAAGGCTGTACTCATTGTAAGTTAGAGGGGCAGCTATTTGTCTCCCCAGTCATGCACTGCCACAGCGCTTTGAGCTCTGAATGCAACTGGTTTTTGTTTTACATATTAATATTTTAGATTACTTGAGGTCATGGGCAATATGGGTGTTGGTATTGTATCCCGAGTTTCATTTCTTATATACATTTCACATAGATAGATCTGATTTTTCCAGAGTGCTATTAGCATGCTGGCTGGCAGCATGTAGGCTGTGGAGATATGCTACAAATGAAACACAGCAGTCAGCCAAGACTATTGCAAGGATAGGCACACAGGCAGAAAGCAAAGGAGAAAGATACAGTATATGGCTATGTGGACAGGTTTAGGCTGTTTCATGATTATTGTTAGGCTGCTTAATTTCAAGTTTCAAGTTTATATGATGCTACAAGGTAACAGATGGGGAGAGCACTTTCAGGTTTCAACATGCCAGGGCTGATGAGATGCTATTGAAAGCTACTTTCTCCAAGGTCAAAATTTTACTTTCTTGTATGGGGTCAATAAAGAAATGATTTTCCGAGCTTGCCTGGACGCAGCCATAACCTCAACACCATCGCACAAATAGGTTAAATTAGAAGGTAGACTGCGAGCCGGGCCTTATCAGCCAACATCAGTGCTCGGCCTCACTTATGCTCCTGTGGCTAAATGGGAGCAAATCACTGCAGTCAGCTTCCGAAATCTTCTGGAAAGGATCCCCAGAAAATTGGAGGCTGTTACAGCAGCGTATTAATGCACATGGTTTTGGAATGAGATGTTTCAGCAATCAAATATGCGTAAAATGTTCAGATGCCTGCATACTTAAACACATGTGCCATATAGTGAAGATCAATAGGTGCATAATCAATGTTACATTGCATCCTACATGCTTAGCAGTATCACAGAGACATTTGATTGATTCTGGTTTAATTAGCCAATTAGAGGTAGGTTACCTGTGAGTTATTGAATTCATTAATAAATGAATGAATATGTGGTTGAGTTCCTTAATGGACCCATGTGCTTAAAAAGCATAAAAAAAACAAGACAGAACATTTGTGGTTTTTGCCAAAATGGTTGCTGGTAATGACTTTGCTGTCCCAGAATTTTGATAGTTTGAAAAATAGTGTAATTACACCTCCTCCTCTTATCCCTCCATCCTGCACATCTCTTTACTCTCACCATCCTAAGAGGAGAAATAGCTAAAATTAACAGCAGCAAATCCCACCTGATACTGAAGTGGCTAACAAGGAGCTCTGTGACATAATTAAGATGATGCACATGCTTAACAAAACTTGACAGACAAAATATATGTGTTGCTGACTCATTAGTGGGAGGTCTGTGCGATCTTCAAAGATGAGATTAGCATTCATTTGGCACATTTGCTTTTTAATAGAGAAAATGTTTACATTTTGTGGGATTAGACACCTGCTCTGTCACAAAAACATTTGCATGAGGGGAACTGCTGCAAGCGTCAGATCAGTGTCAAAAACAAAGAAATGAACACACGTTCAATGGATTGCAAAGGGATTCTGCAGAATCCAACTTGCTTACAGTTCAGTAGAGTGTGAACACATGCAGAATGTGGAAATCATTCATCTAAATTTGAAAGGGAACAGTGTGCTGCTTTCAGGATGTTTACAGTTGCATTTCGGTTTCTGTTCACTTGTGATTCAGAGCACACAGCAGTGGGTACCTTGGGGTCAGCAAAGGAAAGTTTCTTATTAAAATGTCAAGAGCAATCACACCGTAAACGGCTGGAGTCACAGCTGAGGGGAAACAGCCTGAGCAAATCAAAAATTAAGTAATAGCTCTCATATATGATATCTAACAGAGAGCATGGGACGATGATTAGTGAGAGAAGAGAGGAGAAATGAAAAGGGGGAAGAGGGACTGACTGATCATTAACAGTCTAAGGACAAACACATTAGACACCTCATCTCAGAGCTTTCATTTAATGTGTCCTGTAAAATTAAACAGTACTCAGGGGAATTCAGTTTCAGAAACAAGGAGAGGGTGCACAAATGCTACTTTCACATTTAAGGGTTTGTGTTCCTGAATGAGAACTACAGACAGACACTGCTCATGACACAGTGACTGTTGATCACCTGCATCGACCGCAGTTTTTTTCAGATCATGAGAATATGATCGAAACGTGTAATAGAGTGCACGCTTTCGTACAGTACTACATTTTAAGTTACCAAATTTATTCAGTTCCACTGACTACAATTGCTTCCAGTATGACAAATACTTGTGTTCCATTATATAAAGATGTCCTGTTTACTGTTGTCATGTGTGGTGACAAGAAGAATTCATACAAACCAGTCAGGGTTTGTGGTGACAGGCAGAGCCCTTGCAGTCATGCATACTTCCAGACAAAAGTCAGGGATTATCAGACTGTTAAACACCAGTAACACCAAGCCTTTAGGCAAATGTTTCCCACCTTTTTTCCTGCTATGGCACACACCCTGAGTTGAAAAAATTCCAGAGTACACATCTGTGAAACTTAAGCTTGCCTTGATGAACTTAAATTTGGCTGGAATTGATAACAAGCACAAACGTCACTGAACGAACGTAATCTGAGGTTTTGCAGAATCTTCCCATATAAACAGTCTGTCGAGCCAAAAGAGTTGCATGAGCAAGCTCAGTCTGTGGTGATGCAGTTTGGATTCAGCAGGCTGGGCCCCTTCCCAGACTAAATGATTTTGTAGGATAATATTACTTGTGTGTAAGGCTGTGTTTGCAATTGTGATTTAGCTATGTCCAAACATGCACTAACGGAGTTTTTGCCCACCTTGGCAGCTGTAAAAACAACACTGACATATCATCACCTTATAAAGTTGATGGCGAACTACTAGGCAAACAGTTGTCTGTTTACACAATGAGCAGATACAGAGCAACATTAGCATTCATTTGGAGTCATGTCTCCAGCTTCCTGGGGAATGTATAAATCCAGTATTCGCTCCCCCTTTAACTTTGTTTTTTTGTCTCTAACAACTACTGAGGGAAATATCTGCCTCTTTAGCTGCTGAATGATCCACTAATGTCACTGGCTAATCGCTAACTTTCTCTTTCTGCTGTGTGCACACTCAATGTATGCACCTTAACAGCTACCTGCTGCATCTGGAAGTGATACGAGCGATAAGAGTGAACCATAACAGAAAAGTCACAGGTCATAAAGCCCAAACTATGAGCTGAGAGTCAGTAATAATGTTCTGTGGGTTTGTTTTCACAAGTGACTGCTTTCATGTACAAGTAGTAATGTGAATAAATATAGTATATTGATGAAAGGCACTTAAAGTCAAAGTACTTTTTCAGTGGAGATATATATATACTGTATATTTCCATGTCCACTGCCTCAGATTGCAGGGAATATGCAATAACAAAACTAATGAAACCTTAATGTGTAGCCTCAAAGCATTTTGCTGAAAAAAAGTGGAAGGATTCACAGATCATCTTGAATTGTTAGTCTAAACAAAGACTTACAGCTGACAAGATTCGTGGCAGATGTTCCTCCTTAACATGATAACCCCCAACAATTAAAAACAGCTGCACTAATCAACAAACTAATGGCAGAAATGGAAATGATTTCAACATCCCAAAGCGGGAAGAGAGGGAGAGCAAGAGAGAGAAAAAATATGTGAAGTAGTTGTGCTATAGGGAATCCTGGAATCAGCCATCAGTCAAAATGCGGCCCAGAGAGATGACTTGACAGATGCATTTATTACAGGCAGGATGACAGGGGGTACAAACACATGGCTCATTTCCAACAACTTTGTCACGTTAGTTACCTGGTGAATACTAATTAATGTAGGAAATACATTTAAATCCTCAGAATTATGGTAAGATTTGAACATGTTATTTTTATCACATCTATTTTAAATTCCTGGCCTCCTCGATGTCCATCTGTCCTGCTGCCAAGTCCGCCTCCCACTCTCTGTATTTCTAGTTAAAAGGACATCTTCCTCCTTGCACTTTTGCAACACTTTTGCACAGTTGATTACAAAAATAACAATAAAAAAAATATAAACACTAAGTTGCAAAGTGGTGGTAGTGCTCGTTCTCCATCAGCTCTTCCTCAGTGCGAAACTCTCAAAAAGGGCCAGAGGCTAAAGCACACTCATTTCTGATGGAAGCTGTGACTGTGCTGCAACTTAGGTTTTTGTGAATGTAGGCATTATATCTTTTGACAAAAAACACATTTTATACGGATTCCCTGGCATTATGAAAGTGAACAAACTACTCCATGTTCTTGTCTGTTCGAGAGGCCAACTGAGCCTCTTCTCCAAAGTGCCCTCACCTGTACAACCACTGCCTTGTATGTTTCAAAGACCCCCAAATTGAACACCATTTTATTTGTAAAAAAAAAAAAAAAGAACAGTCATACTCTGATAGCATCAGTCGTTTTTTAAAGCAACTCTTACTGACATGGCAGGTGTGTGAGGGCTATGCACCAATCTCGGTCTCAGACCTTAAAGATGGTCACGTTATCTCAAAGGCACAAGCTACAAATAAGAGGCAGCTTCTCTCAAGTAAAATAGGACCCCCATCTACTGCATTAAGTAATGGGACTTAATTCAAATGCATTAACCCACCTCAAGAATTTACTGACCAAGTCAAAGGAGAGAAGGCCTGGTTTGACTCCAGGAATGGCTGTACCGTTTGTTACAAAAGCAACATTTTCAAAATAAATCAAAAAATGATTGAGATTTCATTTTAAAATCTACCGTCACATATCTCAGGCTCAAGTTGATGACATCAGTTGTGGAACAAAGCAGAGCAGAGTTGATGTTTTTTGTGATGAAACAGGCAAGTAAATGCATTTCCATGCACATTTAATAATAGAAAGAACTTCAGAAAACATTCCTGATTTGCTGTCTATGAATAAGTTGAACTTTATAAATGGCCACTTTCTCAAACAACTTTCAGTCTAGATTGATAATTTTCAAGCTTGAGTTGGTGGGCTAATTACTGAGCTGCAGAATGCTAGGATCACTTATTAGCTTGCCTTGACATTTTATTCCTATGATCTGTTAAGACACCTCATCTAGCATACCAAGTTTCTTATCTGAAAATAAGGTCAAAGCTCAGTTGATTTCAGGTTAAAGTTGCATCTGCTGATGCAGCTGCCATTTCTTTCAACCAAGTGGAGTTGGTGAACTGAAACAATGACTAAGCATTATAATCCTAGTTCTATGGGCATGTTTGCTCCACTCTGTAATGGGGCTAAATAAGCTCAAACACTCATCTCAAGGCATACTGTAAATTTGCAAATGCTTCATAAATGAGGATACGACTATTCAATACAGTCAGTAACTACTACAGATCAAGGGCTCTTCACTTCAGGACAAACAGTGTCTTGTCAGGAGTAGCAGTTTGTGCAGCTTGATTTGCATGAGTAAGAAAGTAGGTGACAATACTTGCTTCTGAGACTTTGAAGTATAAAGCTGCACAAAATTAAAATACTCAAGTAAAGTACAAGTACCTCCACTGTGTATACTTGAGTATAGCACTCACATTTGTGAACAATTAACACGAATTATTTCATTTTAATCTGTGGGAAGTGATTTTGAGCTAGCTCTTGTTAGTTACTGTGAGCTTGTACTGGTTTCAGACACAGTCCTACACTGGTCTGAATCTGACCTTACCCACTGAACATTTCTGCTATAACAAATATTCTGACAATGTATGGAGTGCCACAAGGATCAGATTTAGGTTCTTTGCTGCTTTCAAAATGTTCTTCGTCTTGTCAACCTTATTCACAAACTCAATATACTTTTTTTTTTTTGTTATGGAGAAGAAACTGCATGTACACACAGCAACTGATCACACTAGTAGCAAAATCTGTACAACACTGTTCCTTCTACTCCATTGTATTATTTTATTTGGTTTATTTATTTGGCCTGCGGCTGTAAAGCCTGGAGTGCTATTTGTTTGGGCCTCTCTTTTGATGCTAAACTTGGTTGTACAGTTTTGCGTTCCTCATTGACCAAATCCAAAAGGACACATTTGTAATGCCCTATGCCTGAGGATGATAACAATAACCTGTTCATACAACTGTAATTATTTTTATTCATTCCTGAATTCCTGATGCCTGCAGTTTGTGGAAACTGAATTAAAATTTTTAACCAATTGAAGGAATAGGATTATATCACCTCTGTTTTAGCCTCCCTTCACTGGCTACTAGTTTATTTTGTTTATTTATTTCATTATTTTGTGTTCACTCGGTTCTACATCCAGCCTCAAGACCAGAGGCTCATTGTGTTCATAGTTTTGAAAATAGCTTACAGTTCTTTTATTGTAATTGTGTTTTGCTTTTTGTGGTAATCGTTTCAATACACACCATGCCTGCACAATTACTTACAAATATTCTATCTTGTGTTGGAATCTCTGTCTTGTGTTTTGTTAACGATTAAGGGCTGTTTTGAAAGGCACAATATATAAGACATTGTTAGTATTTTATCATTATTAGAATTACAATGCATAGCAGGGAAATGATCACTGGCACCATCACTGCTGCCTACATCCTGGCCCAGAGGGTCAGCATGAATGACGGCCCGCTGTTGCAAGCAGCAGATGTACAGTGGGGAAGCAGAGATACACCTGCTGCTAAAAGGCTGGTAAAGCATAAAGGGCACTGACTTATGGAGATGAAGTTTTAGGCAAAGACAAGGTCTTGCTAAACTACAGCTTGGTGTCTCAATGTAATGTTGTCAGGTGATAAAAAGTGCATACAGAGCTGTTTGTCTTTTTTTTTTTTTGGCTAGTAAGCACATGTTAATTTCAGTGTGCTGCCCCACTGAGCAGCACAGTGAAGCCTTCAAAGAGCTTGGGGTGTAGAACCTTGTTTTTCTCTTCCTTTTAAATTTTCTGACATGTGTGCATGTGTGTGTGTGTGTGTGTGTGTGTGTGTGTGTGTGTGTGTGTGTGTGTGTGTGTGTGTGTGTGCCTTTGTGCACATGCAGGTGAAACTGCTGTTGTGTAAACCTCACCAATACCTAAAGTTAGAACTGATGCATGGCTATGAATATACACTTCGGTGGTGATTGAAGGTCTCTTGTCAGGAGATAAAGATGATTAATATTTATTGTAATTGAAGACCACCCGTGAAGTCATTGTGGATGGAGTAAGGAATATCAACAGGTTGCCAGGGTGTAATTTTTGAGTCATGAAGGTTGGTTCAACATTTGCTTGCACATTGAGGAGTTATTTTGTTCAGATGGACACATCACACACGTTCTTTTAACATCTGTATGAGGATGCATACTTATGCTACCCTGCACTGTCACCATCATCAGACTGGGTAGCATTGTGGAAATTTACTAAGAAAACAA
This sequence comes from Chaetodon trifascialis, assembly GCF_039877785.1. NCBI lineage: Eukaryota > Metazoa > Chordata > Actinopteri > Chaetodontiformes > Chaetodontidae > Chaetodon > Chaetodon trifascialis. Next base: position 12,346,572 of record NC_092057.1, read on the forward strand.
AACGGGGGTGGGAACGACATGCTTGACATCTGCCGAGTTTGCCCTGGATAACAGACAGCTTAGCATTGTCTTGTATGTGTACACAGTGGCATGAAAGAAAAAACAATGCCTCATTTCTCTGGCGGTGTTGTCACAAAGCTTGTTCAGTCTTACCTGCTCCCATTTCACAAACGCTGCCTGTCATTTGTGCGTGTCTGCTCTAATATTTGATCCCTCCTTTTCACAATGGAGACGAAGGAGACTGAAATGCTCAAACGCACAATTGTGCTCCTCCCTTCAGGAAGGTCTTGTGTCTCTACACGGCGCCACTGACTTGCTAAACTCAAAACGTTTTGACATAATTACAGTATCACAGCTCTATGCAATGCCTGCATGTGTGCTTTGAGTTTGCCCTCCCATCTAAACTCAAAGCTCAAACAGACCGCCTATTCTGTCACACCAACCCCTGAGTCAATAGAACATCCTGTCAGAGCGAGTACCGCCTGGCAGTCTGTCAGGCAGCCCCACCAAATGCCCGATGGGAGAGAGAGTTATAACCTCCCATCTGGAATGATCCCCTGGTCTTAAGAGGTCAGAGAGGACGCAACCGCAGCTACTCTTTGGAGGTAGTTGCTATTGTCAATTTTGCTAGAGTGCTTCTCCTGCAAAAAAAAAAAAAAAGATCTTGCACTGCATGACAGGAAAGGGTTGTTTGGGAGCAAAACTGTATTCAGGGACCGCAAGTGATGTCCTGAATGGTTTATGAATGGGTTCAATTTTTCAGGGGCAAAATGCCTGTTCAGACATTACAAAAAGACGTGTAATACAAGTCATGAGAATTTGAATTTGCATGAATTAGAATTGAAAGAGTACTTCAGAAGCGTACTTGAATGATTGTATTAAATCAACAGACACTTATGTGTGCTCAATAGGTGTCTTTTCAAATATGGTATCAACATTTTTTTCTTACGTGGCAAGATCCAGCTGTGGAGAGTCAGATAAATCTTGTCTTCAGTCAAAAAGAAAACAATAAATCAATTCTGCTTTTGACTTTTGACGTTACTGCATGAAGTATCTACTGTGCTTATTCGTCCCTACTGGAGGGCAGCTTTTGAAATGTGGAGGGTCATTCACTGCAGCTTCCTGATACAACTCTTCTAAGTTTGAGAATCAAAAGTGGAGCATTGATCAGTAACATTCAATGCCTACTTGACTTCAATGCCTGGATTTTACTGAAATACTACGGTTACTTACAAATAAAGTGTAAGCTTGTAAAACTGTAAAGAGATCATATGGCATAGCAATAAAAGAAGTGCTCTAAAATGTGATCCAATAGTTCAAACAGCATCAAACATAGTGACACAGTGTGTCAGTGGATACCACCTGTGCCTCACAGCAAGAAGGTTTTGAGTCCTGGTGCTGGTCCTGTCTGTGTGGACGTTGCATGATGTCACCATGTTTGTCTTTCCTGTGTGTGCTTATTCTGCATGACCATATTCTACAGTTACTAAGCCATAAACTGAGAGTTTTCCCTCCCAATTCCTGCTTATTGATAGTAAGTAAGAATCCGATTATAAATAATACACTGCTACCATGCATGCTAATAAGCAAGCAGTTAATATAGAATATGTGCATATATATATGTGTGTGTGTGTGTGTGTGTGTGTGTGTGTGTGTGTGTGTGTGTGTGTGTGTGTGTGTGTGTAGGCATTAATATAAGTGTGTCCAAAAACATTAAAAACTGCTAAAACTATAGCGCCCAGCTGTTTTAGGAAATGATTAAGCCTTAAAATGAAAAAAACAAAACAAACAAACAAACTAACTAACTAACTAATGAACATAGAGAGTTGTTGAAAAGCTGAAAGTGAGATGGACAAACATGCCTGGTTTTGGTCATTTTACAAGACAACACTGAAAAATAAAATATCGACAGCCCCGACCTTTAAAGTGACATTCAAGTAATAAAAAAAAGAGTCTGTAGCATGAAAGATGTGCTCACCTGTCTGCGCAGGTCCCTGGTCTTTTTGGTCATCTTATCAATGGCTGAGTTCAGTGGGTCACCTTTCTCTTTCCTGCCAGTCTGTGAAAGGAAACAAAATAGCATGTTAACACAGTTAAAGCATATGCCTTTAGAGCTGTATCTGTTTGACTCCCAGCGCTGCACCACATATTTCACAGTGTACATTTTCTTGTTGAACAAAGCTTTTATTTAGCGTAGCTTTGCAATTATAAAAATACTCTTCACCATGCATTAGCTTAGCATGATTAGACGGCAGTCAGTGGAAACATGACTCAAACAGTTTGGTATCTTATCTAGCAACTAGCCTATCTGGCAAGTATCAATCTAGTTGTCGCCAATTCCCCTGTGTGCTGCATGTGCTGTTACTGCCAACTCTTACTGGTGGCTTTCGGAGGGTGTTGACTACCATGTGCTTCACCTGATACATGCGGAGTCACCACCTGCTTCTTCTCCCCTGACAGTGGGGAGTGCCACTGGGAGAGCAGCACGGAGCTTCTAGCTATTCCAGATTCCCCTACTCTCCAGTTAACACGCATCCCGACCAACCAGTAGGAGTCAGGCAGACACTAGGACAGGATCTCTTGCCATCTTTCATACAGAAATATTGCCGGTGTGCATTGAAATGCCCAGCCAAGGAAAAAGCTCCACTTTCCACTATGCCACCTAGGCGCCCCATTTACCACTTACAAGCTCTACTGTTTTTGCTCAGAGACCATGGAGAGGAGTGGGGTGATTTATACTACTCCAGTTATAAGATTTCCACTTTTACTATCAAACTTGGGATGGAAGCTTGGCCTGAAGGTTAGAAAGACGCTGTCAGTGTCTTGGAGTGAATAATTTCTGCTCCAGGACACATATAAATGATCCTGTACCCTGGTCCCTCCAGAGAAATACAGACATGTGTGTATCAGGCAGTGGAAAGTGGTGAAATCTTAATGGTGTTGTTCTGAATGTACTGTATGCGAATGAAGGCTGACTTCTACAAAGATAAATGTAAAGTATTGCCACTAATTTATTAAACATTTGCATAACACGTAGGTTGCCACAGTGTGATAAAGGTTGTTCTCTAATCTCTCTGCAAAGACTCGGGGTATTATAGTCTCTGCTACTGTTGGAGGACAGAGACGTGGATGGCTGCAGTAAACTGGCTGGTTGTTTACAGAATGTGAAAGTTGGGTTGTATTGATTACTATATATGGTAATGATTGTTTAGGGAACCCTTTGCTTATTACAACAATAACAATATTAGAATTGGAAAGAAGTGTGGGAATTAGGACACAGCTAAAAAATGTGTTACAAATAGTGCCGTGGTGCTAACCCTCTCTTAGGTACACGCTGAAGTCAAATGCCAGCACATTTCAAACTGCAGGTCTTTAAGTAATGATTCAGATTAATTACTCTGTCTTATTTTGACAACTGACACAATAAAAAAAAGCATGGCTTGACTACTTCTTTGTCGTTTTAGGATCCTCTGTGGCCTCTTAGATCTTCCGCTGCCAGTTTTTACATATCAACTATCAAATAAATAAGAAAACCACCTGCTAAAGCTATGGACTTCCCTACCCAAGGCTAGAAGAGATGCAAGCTTTGTAAACTGAATGTTTAAAACACAGCAGAAACCTTTTTTCTATTAACTGTTGACTTTAATTAACTGTCACCCTTGCTTTTTATTATTCTTATCATTTACAGATTTCACTGTTCTTATGCCTTCCTTAGTTTCATCTCTATCTTTTACATATTCTATTGTTAGCGAACCATTCCCGTTCCTTTCATTGCATTGTTTTAACTTGCCTGTTTTTATTTATTCTCTTGTTTTTCCCTTCATTGTAAAGCACTCCAAGGTACACCTCCTGTATGAAATGTGGAATATAAATAAAGTCTATTATTATTATTATTATTATTATTAGTACTATCATCTTCTGTCAAAGCAATACCAGCATATCAATTAGTTGTGCCGTTGCCAGGCAACCATTTGACAGTTCTGCCCAGCATAGCATGAAGGCAAACACCAAAATGCTCATCAGCCTTTGCAGAAAAACAAAAAGCTGCTGACATGGACTCCCGTTCACCCACGCCTATTTTTTTATGAAGAGACAAACTGACCACAACTCAAGAACAACAGAGATTTAAGTAAAGGGGCTGTTTGGTTGTTATCCTGTTTAATGAGACACAAAATATGTTTGTTTGTCAGCGTTGCTGCACTATTGTCCACTCCTTTTAATAATTGAGTGGAATATATGTATGTGTCACGACGAACAAAATGAGACACCATCAAACACCCACCTCACTGAATGGAAACTCACCCCAGGGTTAACACTGATTGCCACTTTCAAAGCCACTACCAGGTCGGAAAATTGCCGTTTCCACATTAGTTATGAATAAACCTCCTGTTATGCAGCCTGAGCAGCAGAGAACGAGGGCTGCTGCTGTAAACTCGGGCTCACAACTTGGCGACTGACTACCTGACCTATAGCGAACAACTTTAGCGTAGTTACTTTGCAACTATCAGAGAGCAGGCACCATTTTGGGAAAGCAAAAGCAACTAGTCCAAACCAACTGTCTTACAAAAGGCTTGATATTCAGGGTGGTGCCAACCTGAGGACAAACAACCACAATCTTCAGCAATTTCTTCAGTTTGGATTTGTTGCACTCCCAGCACGACGTGTATCATAATGTGAGCGTGTGTGTGGGGAATACACATGTGTGCAAGGTCACTGATGTGAAAGTGCTGCTCAATGAAAAGAGCCTGTAGCAATAAGCACAGACATGATTCCCTTTTCTCTCTAATGTATTGCTGGCTTGCCCTTGGCCAAGACTCATATAGCACAAGTTTTCTTTCATATGGATGTTTAAAATTAGGAATGAGCCATTTGTCTCCTAGCTCATACTACAGTTAGTCACCCCCAACCCCCACCTTCTAATAGCAATCACACGATGCAGTCATTTTTTTGTGGAGCAATGCACCAAACTGAAAAGAAGAAAACCGGCACTCATGGTGTGAAGCATATGTGGGAGATTTGTTCCCATATTCAGCGAAGAAAACCCCACCTGACCCTAACATGTCGACGGCACTGTGAGCATGTGGTTTTTTTCTCTCTGCAAGCTGTATTCTGAAACATACAGAAGCTGCTGGCTTTTAGCCAACTGCTGATTGACATAAGGGGAGGAGGGGAAATGAAGACTGCATTCAGTTGCCTAGTTGCCTTCCATTATGCACCACACACTCATACAAGCACTCCCACTTTCACGTCCATGCACAGAGAAGCTCTTCTATGCCAAAGCAGACGACATGACAACATTAGTCATTGTGCTGCCTAAAGAGTCTAATGTGTCATTAAGGCACCAGAGGGATGCACAGGATTAAAGATACTGACCGCCAAAAATAAAAAGGGGCTTAACTGGAACCTTTCTGAGGACACTTCAGACATATTCATCATTTTATGTAGAACAAAAAACCATAATTGAACTGAGAAAAAGTGAAAATGGTCAGACTCATGACACAAACAACTCATCTCATGATTCACAACCGGTGTGTGAGCTTTTTTTTTTTTTCATTTTCTGGAATCAGAAATCCCAGCTGTTTCATTTCTCAAAACTCTGAACTCTTTAATCTGTATTAAGGAGATTAAAACAGCACACGGATGTCAGTCTAAAGGGACAAAACCCAGCACCTGGTATTTTGAGCTCCTATTGACAGCTAAGCAGTACTTATTGGTGGGAATAGTTTTGTATGCATGCTGCAGCTCTGCATGCAATCTTGCATCTTTAAGATCAATGCATGAGTCTTTTGACAATTACAGTAAGTCTACAAGACTACCATTTCTAAAAATATGCTTCCTTTTTACTGTAATTACTCTTCTGCTTGGTATGATACGTCAAAACTCCTTCAACATGCAGTGAAAAATGTATTGCTCATATTGGTTTTCCGGCAAAACATAAAACTCCCAATTAAAAACACTATGCATGATTCCCCCATCACAAACTTTAGATAGAAGGCAGTCCACATTGATGAATCATAGGTTAGTCAATGTGTCAGCCCAAGTCGGTCAAAACTGTGGTATTTGATATGTGCGTGCACGTGCGTGAAAAACACAGTGACAGAGATGAAACTGAGTCACATCATTGTATTCACATGTCTACGGTGTTTTAAACTATTTCACTTCCCTTCATTCCCATCCAGGTGTGCCCTGTGTAAGGCATCACGCTCTACAATTCGCAGCCATTAAAAGCTTGACAACACAGTTGGCTGTTGATTCAATTGTCTCCCATACAGCAACATTGATTGCGTGGTTTTGGACTGTCGCATAATGGAATGTGCATGTTCAGTTTTTTGGGTAAACACAAGTTCCTGTGGTGCTTTGCAGACAATGTTCCCAACTGTCCCCATCCATTATTTTCCACCCCCTGGTGCGCACTCATTCATTCTCCGTTGGGGAGAGGAAGATAGAGGAGGGTAACTGAAAATAAGCATCTAGCGTGCGGGGTAATGGAAGCAGTCGTAGCGCAGTTGTTGTTGCCGACTCAGATGACGGCTGGTGTACGGTGCACGCTGGTGCAACGGCTGCAGGCTCGGAGCGCGTTCGCTCTCTGAGGCCCTCCTAAAGTAAGTCGTGTAATTCAGTGCTGTGCCACAGTGCATACTGTTTCACTGCATTTCTCACCTCAGACCCTGTAATGGTGGAAAAAGACATAAAGTAGTGTCAGAAGAATGTGGCATTTGATTTCAGGTATGTTGGTTTTCTATTTTCCAGTTGTTTTGAACTGTAAAGAGAGCTAGGGCTCAAATGTAAGTTTCTTTTTCACTCTGGCTGGGAAACAGTACATTTTAATGATAGTTTTTGAGTCCTTCATCCAGACTGTTGTCTGTTTATTTTTCTGCTATTTTTGAGCATGATGTGAGTAAATGTCCAAAGCTTTATTTGTGGCCAGAAAGGAATGAACAGACTTAATGAAAATGCAGGCGATCAATATTTCTGCGATGCATTCAAAAGAAAAGGTGACAGCATTCACTAATTAATTGGAACTAAATTCTGCTTTGTTTTTTTTAATCAACACGTCTCTCTGTACCTCCCTTGAAACAAATGCAATAAAAAATTACAATGGCGAGGGAAAGCTGAAACCGATGGACGGTGTAAGAAGTGAGTAATGAACCTGGTAATTCATAGGCAATAACATGGCAAATCAAAGAAATGGCCGGATGAATCAGAGAGAAGAAAATAGAAGACAGGTGGGTGGGGGGTCATGAGGCATTCTGTCTCATTGTCTCCCAAGATCAATGTGTTAAATGACATCAATTCCGGCTCCTTGTCAATTCAATTAGGCAGGAGCGAGAGGTACAATTACTGTCCAATGTGGTTATACTGTCTGCAGCAGGCTTAAAGGGGAAGGCAAGCTGATAACGAGAGGGTGAAAAAGTGTTTGTGTATGTGCAAGCCCGGGGTGGGGGTTGATAATGGTGCTAACATGTTGGTCGGGTTACCAGCAGATAATGGGTAGCTAGATCCTCATTAAGATAAGTTGTGCTCCCTCAGCTGTAATGCCATAGACGGGCCAATTTGACTTGTTCTCATTAAGTGGAACTTAAAGAGGTGCAGCGGTGGCTATCAGTTAGTTTGATTACAAGATACTGAAAAAGAAAACACGCTGCGATGCCTACGGCTGGAAAAAAATACTTCCAGATGAGTGGTTCAGATTTGATTTCTTTTTCTTTTCTTTTTTTTTAAATGAGATGACAGAGCAGCACAGTACAGAAATAGATGCCATATCATAATCTCATTAAAGCCATTATAACCCATGCATGCTGACATTCACTCACATTCAAACATACAGATAATGAGTCACCAATTCACCTAAATGTCTTTAGAATGAGGTAGAAAAACGGACCAGCAGCAGGAAAACGATGCGTACATGTAGACAACATGGAAACTCCTACTAACTAACTAACTAACAATTTGTTTTTTATTTCCTTTTTAAAATTTTAATAACACAAAATGGAAGATTATGTGCAATTCTTTTTCATTTATTTCCTTTTTTTTGTACCTTCCCCTCCCATGACACCAAAACTGATCTTGCAAGAAAGTACGTAGCTGGGGTGCAGACATAGCTTGACCTTTATTTGTGTTATGCTGGGGCTAGGCGCTACAGAGGGGTGAGCAGCATTGCACAGTACACAAGATTTTGGCTGACATTGACGGAACACATTCTTTGTACACCTTGCCTCCCAGGGCTTTACATGCTTCAGCTATTTTTGTGACTGTCTCAAATGAAGTTGTTGTTTTCGTGCAGCTGTTTACAGGGAAATAAATCTCAAATGGAGAGGGAATTAAATGCTAGTCTCTTCTGTGATGTGTTGTAGGCCCTGATTAATACATGAGCTTCATGCTGTTTATGTCATGTCTTCTAAGACACGCATATAGGTCTGAACACCAGACGTTCTTTTTTAATGAGGTTTAATGAAGGTGACCTAAGGCAGTGGCTCTCAATCCTCGTCCTTGGGACTCCTGGTGCACCACATGCAACTCATTATCCTTTATGTTTCACAAATTGTACACATCAGTTACAATTTTGAGGACAGTCCCACAGAATGCTTATCGAACCTACTTCATCCCAAACAAAGTAGAAACAAAATTTTCACGTCAATTTCAAAAAAATAATTGCTTTGTTTTCCTAACTGATGCGACAAAACATATGGATTAAATAGTTGTTAAATCAGTGATTAATGATTTATATAAATCCTCCTGCTTTTAATCTTCTAAATGACAGTATACATACAGTACAACAACAAATACTAAATTAGTCTTCCATCATTTATTAGCAATGAAAAATGTTGACTCATGTATTGATAGCTGTGCGCACGCAGGCACACACACACACACACACACACACACACACACACACACACACACACACACACATAGATGCACACACACATATACACTTCTCAAACCTATTAAAATTGTGCAAAGGGAAAAAGAATAAGGATCCAGAGCTCCTTTGTAGCGCCTCAGGACAGCCAGTACACTCCCAACCCCCCCATGCGCTGCTTCCACCAGGGCTTCACGTCTTGTCTCCTCTCACATGGTCGCCCATAGTATCTGTAACAGTGCTGTCTGAGCCTGGCAGTCTCCTGTAAGTTAGAGTTAATGCAGCCGAGAACGACACCGCCTGAGGAGGAGCCGGAGTGCCTTCTGGCACAAGCTCTCTTATGTTTAATGGCTGATGCTGTTTGCTTACTCCTCTCATTACACTGGCTCATGTTTAGACTGTGGGCCTGTCACTGGCTATTAGCATCTGTGGTCAAGCAGGCTGTGGATGAGAGGAAGCATCTGGCTTATCATCAAGCACATCATAAGTCAGAAACGAGCAGTTTGTTTAGGATGGGGTAAACACAGAATGGAGGATTAACACCCTATGTGCATGGATACATGGTTAATTGGTAGATTGATGCAACACAAAAACTAAATCCTGAGTCATAAAAATTATAACCGACGAATAAACTGATTTGTACATACAGTATAATATGTTAACAAAGTTTCTGTGTAGGCTAAAAGCAGCATCCCATGAGACCAAATTGTTTTTACACATGCACACACTTTACAGTAAGTAAGTAATTTTTATTTTGGTGACAATAGTTACTGATGGGAAACAACCAATGAGGACGACCTGCAATAAGGGTCCGCAGCTTGAACTGCAAACATTCTGCATATAATAATGATAATAATAATAAAAATGAGGACATGCAAAAAAGATCCATAGCTGCTGAGTCATAAATATGAGTCATATGTTAACATACTGTTACCATAAGACTTTGGCTGGGGGTTGGAGCAAGTCTAAATTATCCAATGGAGCTTTTTTTAGATGCTTACTGATGGCTTCACACAAACTGGACAAGATAGCTTTTTACATAACAGTGATTATTTCAACAAGTGCACAAATAAAAATCTAACTGGACATAAATGAAGAGAAACATCGAGGGCAGAGAGAGAACGCACGAAACACAAGCTGCAGCAGAGACATAGTGGCAGGAACTGACAACAGACTGAGCAGAAACAAAGACAGACGTGAAGCAAAGGGCATTTAGTTGCTTGTCTTTCTTTTCACTGTTCCCTTTGTTTGATTGCCAGACATAATCAGGGCATGTTCATAGTCACAACTTTAACTTTTTACCTGGAATAATACAGAAACATAGCTTTGGTGGCCCCCACATTGAGTGTTATTGCATGGGCGAGAAGTAGTAATGCTAAATACTGTAATGGATTAATCTTTCATAACCTCAGCTAAGGTGTTGAATTGTCAGAGAGAAGCTAGGCCTAGAAAATTCAGACATTCTACAGTCCTTTCACATAGAGGGAGGTTACAGACATCATAAAGACTTTTATTATACATCTCCTTCAGTCAGAGTCAGTAAAATGGCATTAGGTTGTTGTCAACCTCCATATTTCTGTTTTTACAGTAGGAGTAAGGTACCAAAACTGTCCGAAAAATAGTCAGTGACTGAGCTAACAAACTCGGAGAGGTAGCAATGGAATGTAACGAGGGTGTTTGAGGGCTCTGAAGCCCACATAATACTCAAGGCTCCCCTGGAAAATCTACCCAACCTGTGAAGATGCTGAGCTCTTGCACGACGTGTAAAAAAACAGGCTGGCCTACTTGAAAATACCCCTTTCCTGATAACACATTCAAGGCTGAGATCCAAGTCATCAAGAGAGTTAAAATGGTTTGAATGCTATCACTAAACGTCAAAGGAAGATCAAAATGATGAAAATCAGCCTTGGTAATTGTGGTCCGGTTGATTTACTGATCCTCACATGCATTCCCCAAAAACACCAGGATACGTAGTTACGTGCAATAGGGCGTAACGCAGCGTTGCAGGGGTTTAAGAATAGAAACATGAAGAGAGGGAAGAGGGTTAAATATTAACTATTTTGGGTGGAAAGCCAAGGTTTTAGGTGCATAGTTTCAGGAGAATAAGAAAAGGAGTGAGGGGAAATGTCTGGTTATCAGACAGAAAGAGAGAGAGAGAGCAGGGGATAAAAATGTCTAGTCCTGCAGCAGCAGTATGGGGAGCTAGAGCAATGCTGCCTGCAGCCTCCCTGAACTGAATAGCAAGTAGTTTGCGAGGGAGGGACTGAAGGAAGGGCAGCAGGAGAGAAGAGAAGCGAAGGAGGGAGAGGCTGAGAATAGGTTAGAGAGGGTGAGAAAATAAGAGAGTGGTGTGATATCTGTGAGAGCACAACTGTGGTAAGGAGGAAAAAAGTGAGTCAATGGGGTGAGAATAAGGTTTGAGTATCACTGATGTACTTTTGTTTCACCGCAGAGCAGAAAAAAAAGTCAATTTATCACACAGACATGCATACACAAACATGACGTGGCTGTCTGCAGATACTTGACGCTGTTTTTGAAAAGAGTGAAGCTTCAGTACAAATCAAATGCTACAGATCAGAACATTTGAAGCACGAACTACTGTAGGTCAATCCAATTCAAAGAGCTGTTCTTAATACCCACAGACATAATCACATTTCATCATCATTTTCTCCTGCATTGCATCACTCCCCACCCCTCTGTAGTGGATCAGACCAAACAATGACACGTTACGAATTATGGGATTTCCGTGCAGTCGACAGTGAATGCATAACAGGCATCAGTGTTTACGGTGAGGGTCCAAGTCTCTGCATGTCCATATCAGACTACCTCAACTATGTATGTTCTCATGATCTCTCATCAATATGCTATATGTCACAAATAGTGCTGTCATGACAAAACAATGCAGATTTAATACATACCAGATGTCATGCTGTATTACTTATGATAGGATAATAGTATTCACAACCTACAAACATTCTGTATCACACCAACCCAGTGAAATACCTCCACAAGTGTTCATGCAGCATAAGGAAAAGAGTCAAATTCGGGCTATTCTGGTGTGCTCCACAGTTTAATCAAAACATGTCAAAGGTACATTTTATGCAATGTCATCATGAGGAGACACAGAGAAACAAACTTCTTGAAAGAATTTAAGCAACAAAATGTGAATGCTAAAAATGCGTTGCGGCAAAAAAACAAGGGAAAAGACTGACTTGCTGTGTCTAGACATTCTCCACCTTCAAACTTGCCTCAGACTCCATCCCTGCTCGTCTGATGGTCTCTTTCCACTCATTGTTCGCTTCTGTCAAAACTACCCCTCATTCTGTGACCTCTTAACTAGACAGCGTAGAGCACAGGATTACAAGTCAGCGAGGTAGCTCCCAAAAACTTGAAATGACTGACAAGAAAACAAGTAGTTCACTGACGCCAACACATTTTGGTACCATTTCATCTTTCACACACTGCCTCTCAAAAATTACATGTAATGTGGATGGTGGGAGATGTGAAAGACCAGTTATCTAGACTCTGACACACAGTGCTTTCAAATAGTTCGCTGCACAGGCTCGCAAAAAGTGAACTGATCCAAATTAAACAAAACATGTCACCAGTGAACAAGTTCTACAGAGCTTGCAGCCCTTTGCTATCATTGTGAAGGTGGTGGTTGTCAGGGATAGCAAGGGCTATAAAGAATATTATGTGTGTTTTTGTAAACCAGGATAATGATGACTCAAGCTGCTCTTCCGGGTGGGTTGCTGTGTGTAGGTAGCACTAATCAGGGATTAGGGTGGTTTGGGAAAAGAAAAAAAATGGCCTCAAGTCTGACAGCAAAATGTAGCCAGCAGCAGATCAAATAAAAACATGCTAATGATAGCATGATAACAGTGGTGTACCTCATGCCTATTGTGACTGAGCCCACCGTAGAGATCACCGCTGTGTACACAAAAAACATAGATGTACTGTACAGAGCTTGACAACAGTATGCTCCCTTGCTGTAATGATCCAGGGTGCAATAACTTCAAAGACTGCTGGAGCTGGCTGAACTGGTGAAATGATTATGTCTCCCACTGTCCTTTCATGTGGGCTTTGTCAGTCCAGCCACACAGCAGCTCAAGCCACTAACATAGCTGTTGCTGCTATTAGTTACGACGAATAAGGAACAGTAAAGCCACAGAATATCTGGACATGATGTAAGTGCACTGCATGAGGACGGATCAGGGGATAGGACTTACTGTCATGGTGGGTGTTTGGGGATTGATGTCTTTTCAAAGGACATCTATTCTCCTCCTTAAGCTGACTTATAAAATGTATTCCTACAACGGTCACAGCTGTTGGGATCCAACCAGTATTTTCAGGAAATGACATGCAGACGTCACCCTTGAAAATATTGGCCATCATTTATCAATCAGTCTTGGAAACGGCACGGATTCAAGCATGAGGAGAGACATATGAACCTTTCTACATCTGATTTATTAAACCGTCACACAGCATTGAAATGAGCACTGATTTGATCACAGACTGATAAATTGATTCAGCTGTGGAAACAAGGACATGCTGCACCAGGCCCTTATTTACATACGACAGACCCTAATTTATGTGTGTTTGGCAACTCTTGGCCTATTAAAAGGGATGCCTGGTGCAGAAAAATTTCCATATGTCACATGGCAAAAAGGATATAGCAAAAGATCTGCCATAGTTACCGGTATTCACTAAAGACATTCATCGTCAGTTCTGCTCCATAAAGACCTTTGAAGTGCTTCCACAGAGAGCATCTCCATATTTGAATCATGTGTTCAATGCACAGTTGAATTGCTGTTAATTTGCTGAAGACCATATTCAAAGAGCTATATGACAAGCTAAACGTGCTTTAAATGCAACCTGTTGTCCAAGTGCAACGTATTTGCAATGTGTGCACAAAATTAAATGAACATAGGCATTTAATCACTGAGACAATCACTGCCCCCAGCATCTTCAACCACCCAACCAGACCAGTCGGCCAAAGTGCCACTGTGGGTCATATGACCAGGAAGAGAGGAAAGAGGGAAGAGATAAGAGCAAAGCTAACCGGGCTTGGACCTAAGGCTGCTCCATGACCAAGCCAACTCCTGGCTAATATCCGGTCGCAGAAAAATGGATTGGATGGAATGGCACTCAGGCTGACTGAGCAATGGGAAATCAGAGACTGTTTTGCCCACATCTTACAGAGACCTGGCTCTGTCACAGCATCCTAGATCAAGCTATTGCACTATTGGTGGACTGAAAGACTGCACTTTCACTGTGCTACCCTGTATTGAAAAACAATAAATGAATGACCTTGATTCCTTGCTATGCACTTGCCAACAATAAGTCTGCAAAAATGCTGCTTTTGTGAAGCTTGACATGCTTATTTCATTTTCTTGAGAACTGTCTGGGGTAATTTTTCAAGTGGATATTCGAGGTGTTGTTTAGGACATGGTCAGTATTTTATATAGGTGTCCACTGTATAAATCTGCTGTATAAAAATCTGTAAAATTAGCGTTGTCCAAGCAAAAGTGAGAAATAATGGAACTGATAACAACAAAGTGTCAAAATAACATAACTCATAGGTGATGTATAAAGCAATGTTTACTTTCCTATTCGGTAAACCAAAGGAACAAAAATAATCAAAAATACAATAACTAAATAGAGGCAGAAGGACATGCATTATGAAAATTCAGTGACATGTTTATAAAACCTTGACCATTTTAATATTACTGTGTGCTCCGCCTGGCAATAACAGTTTGGATAGCAGCATAGTAGGAAATTGTGGGCATCACAAGGAGGGTGAAGCATGCCCCTGGGCTGGCCAGCCTTATTTTCAATGCTGTGACAGGGTCAGGTCTCTGCTGAGGGTTATCGTCTTAATTATGCATGGCCCATCTGGTAGACAAGGCTCTGGTGCAGGTGGGCAGCTGCACCAGACAGTAGCTGATAGAAGAATGACACGATGAATAATATTGATTCCTAGCCACTGTTCTTAGCAACTTAAAAGGAGTGATGCCAGCAGTTAATGTAGCCAGTGCTTTGTCACTTGGGCTAAAAACACTGAAAGTATAAAGCAACGCCTGCAAAACCTAAACAATGCAGTCAGTGCATAGTACACACCACAAACATCTGGCTACTTGTGGGGGTGGTTTCATACCTATACTCAGATAGCAGGCAATTTCGAAAAAAACAAACAAAACAAAACATAAAAGTATATTATCAAGGGAAGCATGATGACATGCAGTAGCTGTAGATTAAAATCTGAACTGATGGCTCTTTATGTATAATTTCATGAAAGCAACACACCCAATGCAGGAGTCCTGCAGTTTGTCAACAAGTATGTGACAAAGGGTGATTTTGATTGGGCTCTAGATTTCTAGGTTTGAAATTACTGGGGTGGAGTGAAAAATCATGCAAAAACATTTTAAGTGGTCAGACGCTAAGCAAAATACACACGCACAACGATGGCAAAAAGGAAGCGAGGCTGAGAATTGTTTCTTGTTAGAGGATTTAGCTGCCTTTGTCTGCTACCAGAGACAGTACTAGGGTGCAGTTTTGAATCCAGTGGCCTTATGATGTGATCACAACTGGATTTTTCACTTCTGCTGTGCAGGGCTTAGAGATGTGTCATGTATAGTCACAGGAATCTGCCAAACTGATTGGGATCTAGTTATCTGTACGTTGTGCATGTGGTCAGTTTGCAGTATGCCATGATATGGATCAGCCTGGAGGAGGGTAGATAATGCTAGCTTGCATGGGTTCATTTGTACAAATGACTTATCTTGGTTGCCAGTAGAGCTAAACAAGGCGTTCAGTTTCATGTGATGGTTTCAGTGAATGAGGGACTTTAACAGGTGGCATTTCACCCACAGCCCCCAGGATGTCGAGGAGAATATAAACACCTTTTAATTTGCAGTGCACAGCTTTCAAATCCTTTAGGGTAAATTAAATATTGTGGATATAAATTCATAGTGAAGAGTGTGTTCAACACTTTGAATGAGAATTTTCTGTTTTATACACGTATAATGTTAAGTGTATGCTACATAAGGAGAAAAGGTGTATTTATAGGTGTGTGTAGGTGTTTGACAGCTAAAACAAAAATACACATAACACATTTTAATATACATATACTTTGCGTCTACAATTTCATTGTTAGTATGTAGTTTCAATTACTTCAAGAAACATCCATCCTCAAACTACCTTATGTTTACTTTATTGTCCACCCTTGTTCTCTAACATTCTAATAGTAATGTTACTCATCCGTTGTCAGTCTGTCCCAGTTGTATATTTGTATATTACACATTTTCTGTCAAACATCTACAGTGAAGTGTACCCAGAAACAGCACTGGTGTAATCACTCCATATGTAAACAAACACCAGCAGCCAATAAGGATGACACACACTGCTGAAATACCCTGCAGGTACTGCAATGTAGTGTACATTCCAAAGCCCAGTTCCAGCTTGCCAGTTATACAATCTGCATGATATATGTACAGTACAGCAACTGGTACCGCATGACCTTGGATGCAACATTGAGTTTTCTTTCTTTTTTTTTCTTTCTTTTTTTTTTTTTTTTACTATACTGTGATCTGTAAATGAAAAGCTAAAAGACAAAACATCCCCCTAAACATATTTTGCACTGTGGCACAATGGCCCAGTGGCCGAGTTAGGATGTCCTCCCCTTGCTCATGAAGATTTCCTGCAGGCAGCCTAGTTTCATCACACACCAACAGAAATAATTGTTCGGTTACAGGAGTAATCCTTTCATTGCCCTTGACCCGGGCACTAGCTTAAGAACTGAAAATGAGGACCCCAT
Source organism: Chaetodon trifascialis (assembly GCF_039877785.1). NCBI lineage: Eukaryota > Metazoa > Chordata > Actinopteri > Chaetodontiformes > Chaetodontidae > Chaetodon > Chaetodon trifascialis. The sequence continues at coordinate 12,363,251 of NC_092057.1, forward strand.
GGGGATTAATAAAGAACAACTTTAACAACCCTTTTAAGTCATTGTAAGGAGGTGTTGGGAGGATTCCCTCTGTAAACACCATAGACTGTATAACAGAAGTGGACATAGCCACTATTCAGATTGGAATTTTGGCCATTGCCATCTTGTTTTTTTTTTGGAACCAGAAGTGATCATATTTGGGTGAGTGGATGCGAGGGAGGATATGCATTGCTATGCCTCTATCCTGATTGACAGGTTGCCATGGAAGCACCTTGTCAATCACATGGTAGCCACACCTTAAACAATACAACCCTTTAACATCTTTTTCACTCTAAAACACACACACACACACACACACACACACACACACACACACACACACACACACACACACACACACACACACACACACACACACACACACACACACACACACACACACAGCGTGATGCATGAGCTAGTTCGGTACCTCGAGCCTAAGTATATTAAGCCATCTCAAGCTACTGTGACTAAACGCACTGAGATTGAACTGTTGAACTGTCCAACATATGTAAGTCCCTCCAGCCATAATGTCAAGTAAAAATAACTCCTCTGCTGCTTCTCTGCTGTCTCTCTCACTCCTCTACCAGTTCGGAGAGTTAAGGGTTTTGATCAAACCTGAGCTGGTGATGATTGTTGGAGTAGTAGTCAGTGGCAAAAGCAAGCACTTTCAGTGGGCATATATAAACAGTTTACAGTTACACAGGGGGATTCGGTTGCACCCTGCTATGTGGCTGCACCATTCTTGTTCAGTGCTTGTCTCCATTAGTAACTTGGACACAAAAACATGGGAAAATAGGGTTCATAAACTCCCATTAGCGTAGGACACTGAAATCTTCCAGGACACGTGGACCAGCATAGACTTTAATCTGACCGATCTAATGAAACCCTGACTTGGAGATGAAGTCAAGTGTGCTGCTCAAACTTAACCAGTTACCGGTTAATTGGTGTGGGGATATTGAAAGCAAAGTTAACTGAGACTGACATTCCTAAATGGGACCATAATTTAAAATATGTACATCACGCTATATTGAAGAAGACTTGGAATTAATGACTGAGACCATAAACTCATAAAGTGAATGTTTACTGAGGTAATAACTCAAGTTAGGAGAAGGGTAATTTTCTCATAGACTTCTACATCCACCTCTTTTATACAGTCTGTGGTGAACACAAAGGACATCCCTTGTTGTACTGAATTCTGGGCCTGCAAGATATTTGTGTGCATCCCTGAGGTAGAGAAAGATAGAGAGGAAGTGACTAATATACAGGTGTTCTACATTTGTAATAGACTTAAAATAACTTCAGTAATAAATCATTCACAAGCCCTAAAAGCTAGACATCTAATGAGCCGGGAGACAGCTACATTACATACTACCTAGAATGAATAACCTTACCCTAACCCTAACCCACAGGCCAGAATTAGCCAGGATGTAACATAGCCCTGTATTGGTTTCCACTTGCTGAAGTAGGGGTGGATGGCATACTGATTTTGTCACTGCCACCGTTTTGTCACACTCTGCAATGATAAGGATTTTGCAATACCATCATCATTGTGATAAATGCTTTCGCATTTGAAATATAATGGGCTTTACTGTGGTTATGATAATATGCAGGGAGAGGACTACACACATACTCATAGAACTGCAGTTACATCCAGTAACTAGTATTTTCCTCTCGCTTGTAGCATCTATTTTAGACCCACAAGCTGGAGCAAAGTTGGTGTATTTAATATTGACAGACAGTCAAGAGAAAACGTGAATATTAAGCATCATTTGAGGCCAATTAAATACCCAGAGTAGAAGCTTTGACGTGGGTAACTTTTTTCATGTTGGTTTTGTGTCGTCTCACATAGTCGGACTTAAACATTATCTCCACACTTCATACTACAACACAAGCTCAACTGGCTTGTTGTTACAGGGAAGTCCCCCTCTGCTGTGACACACATTGTTATGTGTGTCTGTTGCTGCTGTATGTGAAAGTGGTCACTAGATGTTGTCACTGTCTCTCTGAGACTGAATTGCATTACATTTAGTTCTCATCCTACATGATGGAAGAGGCTACTTCTTCCATGCTGATGGAGGCCTATGCCTCATTTTCATTCTTATTTGGACACAATTAACACATCCATTTTTTTAATCACTTTTTCTTTCTTAAGATATGATCCCTTAAATTGCCAATAGAAGTAGAATCATGTTTTGAGTGAGTATCTAGTATTTTTGAAATACTGATAAATACTGTGTGATATAAATTTGAGGTCATACTGGTGTTTGCTTAAAGGTTTCTGAATGTTTAATCTATATTATCTGTATCTATGTATCTATGTACTGGGAATAAAGTGAAGAATGAGGTCTGTATATCATCTGTGTTGGCAAGAAATACCAAGTAAATTAACACTGAAGTACCATGCCAGCATATGCACACACATGCTCCCAGCCACACATACACAAGCACACTCACATACTTGAGTGCCAGATTACAGTGTTTATCCACTAAGTGGATCTCAGTGTAATTTCATCAAGTGCTATAGAAGTTAACCTAACTACTGATTTCCACTCAAATAGAGTCTTCTTCAAAGGTGACCCTGGTTGTTTCCTATCCTGCATGTGACAAAGCAAAGCCTGGCATTAAAGGATAAAGCTGGCGTTATTATAGGTTTTCTATTATTATCAATACTTCCCATGAAGTGAAGAAGAAAAACAGAGGTTAATTTATCATGCAGAATATTGCATGTGTAGTCAGAGCCTATTATTGCATATGCATCTGTGACAGTGAAATCCACTGTCATTCAAAAGCCTTTGAAAACAGATGAATAAGTAATTCTGTTTCACCAGGCGTAACATTATGGCTACATATTCCTTCGCTGAGATCAACATGAGTATAATTTATTCTTAAACAATTCCGGCAGCATTTTTGATCTCTTCGAGTGGCTTCTCTTTGGCCACACTTGGGTCTGTGTTTATACTGCTTTGCTAGTTTGCTAGAGCTGGGAGAAATAACATCTTACTGGTAAAGAAGGGTACCCAAACCTCAGGCTTTGGGGGAAAAAAAAAGTCTCAGGATATCAAATGTGCCTGTGTGGACAGAGGAGGCATTCAGGACTTTCTCAGAGTATTTGTTGATGGATCTAATTTATAAAAATTGTGTACACACTTGCCGTGCAGTTGGAATTCATAAAAGTCAAGGTGACATGAGAATTTGCTGGTGACCCTCACACATAGTTTTTTGACTCTGGTGGCAAAGCAGTGAATTCAAATGAAATGTTACAATGGTACTTTCCATCAAATCTTAACATCCTACATCAATGGTTAACTTCTGACAAGAAAAAACAAGAGAAACATCTCAGCTGAACAGGATCTATAGCAGTGAAGACAAGTTTGCCAAGAAGCCTTTTTCTATTTAACGTCCCTTATTAGCTCATATATTTTCATAATTAACTGCTACAAATTCAAGGCAGTTCTACACAACCAGAATAAATGTCACAATGTGACTTGACACTTTTTCACTTGTCATAGTAAGAAATGTAAAGGTGTTACCAATAATATTAACACTGGCTCTGTTCTATTCCAGTGTCACAGTCAGCCACGGCAACTGGACAATGAGCAAGCACATGTAATACCAGGACCCTGAAACTGAAGCAAATAAAATGCATTCTGCCATCAATACTTTCATTATTTGCACCTGTGCTTTTCCTACTTTGACGGGAAAATGTTTGCCATGAAAAAGGCTCATGATAGGTCATGATGATATCATAAATGGTGGCTGTCTTCCTGGTGTATGAGGCATTTTGCATCATATGATTTCTCATTGTGCAACATGCGATTACCTTTTCTAAAACTGATGTCTACGGTGGATGCGTCACATTTGAGAAAAAAAATCTATTTATTATTTAATGTTAGATCTCTCATGAATATGACTGAGATATTCAGGTTTTTGACATTTATCAATTGGTCAAAATGCTGCTGGTGATTGGGATCTGGAACTGGTAGTTTGCTGAATGCTTTTTAAATTGACAGGTCTTAAGATCTGAATTGCCCGTGCAGCACTTCCATCTTAATTACAGCATGACATCTACCAATTCATAAAACCAAGGAGCAAGTGAAATTAGTCATCATGGGATTGTTTTATCAAATGTCAAAAATAATCATGCATCTTGTGTGCTATTAAAACTTAGGAGGAGTTGTCTAATAATTAATAGATGAGATGAGATGCTACGTCATATTGCCAGATATGACTTAGTTACCATTCACCATTTTCTTTTGTTTGGTTAGAACAATGAGCTGTCATACTGTGCTTCGTACTGCAGTCTGTCATTTAAATTGCAGTTGTATATATTTTGTGTGTTTGTTTTTAGCACAGTCTGATGTGTGAAATGATGAATGCGTAGTGAAAGTCAAAAGACATATTCAGAAGAGGTGGGTCACCCCCAGCAAAGCATGTAAAAAATTTCAGTGTCATCCTATTTTTCAGCCATTGTGCAACTAATTATTACAATCAAGGTGAGGCATCAGTAAAGGAGAAGGAGAGCTCAAGAGTATGCCACCACCTGTGGCACTGACACTAAATGAGCAGCAGGGAGGTTCTTGGCATCACCAGACATGTTCTCTTAACATCATTTGTCGAACATCCTTCCTCTTGATATAAACAGCATTAACTAGTGGGAAATGTAGCCTCTCCTCAAACATTTTCTGCATGGTGATACCTGTGTGAGTTTATCACAGAAAAAGTGACAATGCATTGCACATGTGAATGCACAGCACATTCACATGAAAATCAGAAGCCGGTCAAAACCAGAAGGCCATTTTATGGTGAATGAAGTATAAATAGACTGCAATTACGTCATGCTTTTCCAGTCTGCTGACCACTTACTTTGAATGATACAACATTCACCCATTCACACACATTCATATGGTGATGGAAGACAATGCAAGGGTCAACCTATTCATCAGGAGCAGGAGCCCTTTCTATCCAAAGCTCTCCACAATGATTCCATGCTAACCCATTTCATACACACACAAACAAGGGCACTTCAGCATGCACACTGGGAGGGCTGGAGAGCAAACCAGTGTCGATCTGATTAGTGGACAACCTGCTCTGCCTCCTGAGCCATAGGTAACCACGCTATTACTGCTGATTGAAAATGCGGTGCAGGCTCGTGCGCAATATAAGAGGCTGAATCTAACTTTCAAAAAGAAACTTGCTTGAAGGAAAGCAAAAACAGTGTTTCAAGTACATAATTACTGCAAGTGCACTGCTATCAAATTTTATTTGTGGGCAACACAGTTCAAATAGTTTCATTTCAAGGTTCAAGGTTCAAGATGTAGGATTTAATATTTTAGATGTGAAACACAAAGACCTTTCTTGTATTACAAGGCCCATCTGTTCTTTACACTTCTGCTCTCTAAGTTTTATTCAGAGTTCAAGGGTTCTTACCTTACCTTGCAATAAGGACGCTGGTGATAAAAGAAAAGTAATTTTCAGTCAAAATTTACAAGTGTTTCAGCCTTTTGCATCAGAGGCTCCTCTGTTCGCTGTATTCTGCTCTGCTTCATCCCAACATGAGAGAGGCCAGTGGACACATGAAGGATGTAGAGGCTTGTTTGGCTCTGGATGAGGCAATAGGCCAGAGTAGTCAGGGCTATCAAAAGTGGGGGCATGCTGCTCCAGAGAGCTGGGTTTTGAAAATAGGCTTGGTGGCTCCCAGTGGGATTTCTGTGTCATCTGACAGCAGAACAAAGTTCCTTTGGCAGACAGAGCCTAGTCACAGGCCCTGTTTTATGTAGTCTCTGAAGCCAAAAACATTAGAGCCAGAACACAAACACACAAAGAAGCGCACCAAGTAAAAATGTAAAAACAAGTAATTGAATTAAATACTGTATATGGAAAACCCACACACACCAACTGGCCAAATCTGGATGAAAAACTGGCTGTGGCAGGTAGTTGTGAAATTCTACCAGCCGTGGTGGCGGGTGAAGAAGTCTGATCTTGTTTTTGTATAAAAGCATGTCCAACACTGAGAGTCTGACTGCTCTGTGTTGTGACATGGCAAAATCACCGTCCCTCTCACACTCTCTCTCAACAGGAAACACCTCACATTGGACATAGCTGGAAGCAATTTAGACCCACATTAATTCTCTATTTCACACACACACACGCAAATACATACACATACAGAGGCGCTTCCACTGTTGGCTCTCTTCGAATCTTCTTTCACAATCCAACACACAAACCTTGTCAATAGGTCGTTCTCTTTCTATCTGTAAGCAAATTGAACTGAATATTGATATAATTATTAATAATTCATATAATTATTATTATTTATTCCGAACAAGTGTTGTAGCAAATGTATTGGAACAGAATATGTTTGAGTATGTTTCATTAGTGTATAATCAGTTGTGTTTTCGTAACCATCGTCAGCTCTTTATATCTACAGAGAATGGCGTTCCACAGAGTCCAGAGATCTTTTGCATTTTGGAGCACCAACTGTTGGGGAGGATGAGGCAAGGGGTATGCCACAAAGTCTGACACACTGCAAAAGTTAGGAGTGTAAAGTGTATGGTTTGTTGACCTCCCGATCTTATCTCTCCTTTTTGTCGATGATGTGGTTCTGTTGGTTTCCAATGGAACTAGATGGTTTGCAGTTAAATATGTCGCAATGAGCATTAGCAGCACAACCAAGTCTGAAGACTTGGGAGTACAGAAAATGGTGGATAGCTTCCTTTAGGTTTACAGTGACCTTTTGCCCTGAGAGAAGGAGTTCAAATATCTTGTTCACCAGGGAGGATATGTCTGTTCTGTTCAATTCAGTGCAGTTTAATTTGATTCATTGGGCTTTATTGGCAGGAAAGCTTCAAAAACCAGTGTTGCCAAGGCATCAAAATACAATTTGTCCAAATATTTAGACAGTACACTATATACAGTTCTTGGGTTTGGAGCGCTTTAGAATGGAGGGTGTCCAAGGGGCTGGATTTAAGGTGATTAAAAAATTTAAGTGCTCTGTTTTGAACGTTAATTATCAGTATCTGCCTAATTCTGCTCCACAAATGTTTGTTGGTGTTTTCCTGTGTTTGTGTAAAATGTATCTATAGAAGTTCTACATATCAAGATTCTGCATGTTTTGTCAGCTGCAGTTATAGCTGTGATGATTCAGTGGACTCCATACTTCACTACCACACAGCACAATGGGCTGGATGACACTATTGAATAATTTAAGACAGATTTTAACTGGAATTTGGAAATTTCAACATTTTCTCTTAATTACATTTAGGGTTCTTTGAACTTTTACTTTCAGTGCATTTACTGCCATGTTGAAACTCCTGATGCTGTTATAGCTATACAAAGGTAGGTATAATTCAGACTATGTTCAGTGATATGATTATTTATGGTGAACTGGTATTTGTTCTCCTGACATCTGGGGTATTCTTGAAAAATCATGACATTAGCGTTCTTCACATTTATTGCCAGGGCTCACGTCTGACAGCACTTTTCTACTATGTCCAGCTGTTGCTGTAGTTCAGCGGCAGACAGCAGAACATGGTCAACAGCATTAAACAGAGGCTTCACCCCCTATTTCTCTGTCTCTCTATCTTGCCACTTTGTCTACTAACGTGCTTTCTTAGTCTGACTGACAAGTAGAGTATTTGACCTGCCCCTCTCATTTGTCTGAATAGATATTTGTACTGATCCTGTATGTCTGTTATCTATCTGTACATTCCTCAGTCCTTATCTGTCAATTACAACAATAGATAGAGTTCAAATAAAATTCAAATAGAAAATCTTGTTGCTCTAACTCAGTGGGGACAGGGTCAGGTGGTACAGCAGTGCTTTAACCTGACATTAGAATACAAGTGATTATCAGTGCCACATGTGGAGGTTTCAGCATCTCAGGTGCAGATGCCCACCTGCAATGTTTGAACAGTAGTCTGTGCAGAGTTTACAGAGAGCAGAGCAACAAATAAAAAAGTCCACATCAATGGCAGAGAAGTACAGCATGTTCAAGGCAACAGTTAGGCTACAAGTAAACCAAGCAGCTCAGTACAGCTGTGGTATGGAAAAAAGCAAGCACCAGCAAAGAATCTAACCTTGAGCGAAGAATGAGAAAGAGCAAAAGGCTTCAGAGGACACAGTGATCACTGAAACTGGGAGATAAAAAAAAGAGCCTAGCCTACAGAATATTATTTAATACTAAATAATAATGGATGTAAAGGAGAGTTAACAAGTAATTTGTAGGTTATAGGAAAACCAAAAAACACTGGACAAGTAATTACTGATAATTTTCTCATTTCCGTTTCCACCCTTACTATTATGCACTCTGATACGATTAACACAGTGTAAAAGTGCACTCTGACTGTAAAAAGCCTGTGTGATTTAGAATAAGTCAGAAAATTACAATATAGAAAGCACAGGACAACTCAGCCATACACAGTACTAATATGGACTCTGTGCAAAGGCCAGCGTCCATTGCTTCACTAGAATTTTACAGATTCGACAGGGTTAAAGCCTCACTTTGAATGGCAATGTCTTTCATCGAACCAACACTGAAAGCTACGCTGTTGCAATTCAATGTGAAAGCACAGCATGGAAGTAGGTGAAGAGGCAAAAACAGCTCAAGGCTGTCTCAGCACAAACATTTAGTTAAAGTTTTAAACATGTTGTGGCAGGCTTAAAACATGTTTTATCACAGCTGCCAAATTTACACAGCACAGAACATTATTTTCGTGTTGGGAGAGATACATAAAACTAGAGGCGATTTAAGATCATGCTGCTTCCAGAAGCCACCCCCAGATTTATTGGCACACACAGTTTATTTCCTACCAATGATGATACACGCTCTCTGTACCCATTTTGCCCTTTTCAGACAGATTCTTAATTTGTTTTCCATGCATACAGCAGTATATACAGATCCTCATGTTCACTTCACGATGAACAAGATGTCACAGCTTTTCCAGCGTTGCCATCCATCTTCCTCTATAAATCCTCTCTCTATACATCAACCCAAACTTTCACCTGTCTTTAAAGCCTCAAAAATGGGCAAATCATGAGGATGGTGGTATATTGATTTTTCTGTTTAAGCAGTTGACAGTGCTTACTGAAGCAAAGTCTGCATCACATAAAAAGATGCTTCAAGGAGTTGTAACCCATAGCGACAGCCATGTTCCACCTGTCACACGCTCCAGTGAACGTTAAGATGGTATTGTTTTTCTAGTTTTGTTTACCCCATTTGCAGTTAAACTCTTTAAAAATTATAGGGAGGTGAGATCTTTTTATTGCATATTATGTTGGAAACCCAGGATGTATACTAACACGAACCGTCACCGGGTTACTGTCTTCACAATTTGATTCAGTTGATGTATATCTGAGATAAGATCATGATTACATTTCTTCTGTTCCTCAGTTCATCCTCAGTTGCTCATTATATAATGGAATTATTTCATCTAAAGCACCAGAGGACATGGAAAATAAGCAATAAAACTAAAATGAATGAGCTCAGTGTTAACTCTCTGTCCACTTGTGACCCTTTCAAACTGAGAGAAACCTCCATCTGCTGGAGGTCGCACTCAACTGCAGATGCAGAATCATCTCTTGCTGTTTCATCACCACACCACTGACAGCCACTCCATGGTGTAAGTGTCTGCACAGACCCCCACCACAATCCTTTCCCAGCTGCCCATCAACATTATCTCTGCAGCGAGCCAATTAGTCATCATCTGCCTTGTTTTGTTGGGCTTACACAGTCAGACATCCTCTGATTCAATAAATGATTTAAATAATGGGCCTGCAATCATAGATGCTGATAGTTTTGAGTCTTTTCGTGATCCCTCAAATCAATTCAGTCTGCTGACAATACGCCACCACTTCTAAATATTTAATTATCAAAAACTACCCAAGACTATTAAACAAAATGATCACATAATGAGGAAAGAACATAAACGGATGCTTTAGAATTTGGAATTCCATTTAAACTTTGCATGTTTGGTTGAACACACAACAAAATCCCATTGAGGATCAATAAAGCATTCCGATTAAGAAAATATTTTAACACAACTGCAAGTTTCGACCAACATTTTCACAAACTGAAACCTCCGACCTATGATTGCCGGTCAAAATGTAGGACAACAATGTCTCTTTCCTACAACAGGTAAAGCAGTGGTCAGATGGGAAGCCAGTGAGGGAATGGGTTCTTCCTGATTTAATTCATCTTCAAATATCTTAATTGATTGCTCACTAAGTGCAAAATAATGAGCAGTGAAATATTCTTAAATCACAAAAGTCACGTGATTCGTCAGAAAGGGATGCAACTCTCAAATGCATCAACAAAACTGTGGTGAAAGCTGCTTAGCAGTAATAAAAAACAGCCTTTCTTTACATTTCACAAACAAAGGCATAACTACTTGCTGAAGGTGACAAAGATCCTGGATAATTTTATGACATCTTCGTTTATTATTTGATATGAAAGATGATGAGGTACATGAGAACATAAATCTTAAACTGGAAGTGTGTGATTTACGCTAAAAGAAAAAAAAGGGGGGGGGACTCAAGGTTATTCATTTAAAAAAAAGAAATCCATATCCTTATCAACCATCAATCTGTTATATGGCTGTATCCGCATGACTGTGTTCATGTGAGTGTGTCAGTGGGCACGTGCGTTTCACCCACACATACACAGACACACGCTTTCACTTACACTTGTGCTGACCTTAACTCCAAAGCATGGAGCCAAAGCTCTTAAAGTCTTAAAACTGATGGTCTGGATACTCTTATCTCCTGTTCGCTGTGTCAAGTCATTATAGTGCACCAAGTCATTAGCTGATGGTGTAGTCATCCATTACAGCTAAGAGGAAATATAGTAAAGGCAAGGTAGAGATGATTCCAACTTCAAGATTTCCAGATCATCTGAAGGACAATTTTTCTTTCTTTTCCTTTGGTGATCAATATTTCTGTGTCACTGTCAAACCGAGCATGGTTGAATTAAAAAAGTGGATCAGATCTGGAGAGTTTCAATGCAAAATGTGCTAAATGAATTAAAAAAAAAGGAACTCGTTTGTTTAGAAACCTTACTGTCATATGAAGCTTGCACAAATGTAAGAGGTTATTATTGCATCCCCATCAAACAACTTAACTTTGGTAGATCTGCAAATGAGTTCTCTTGATGAAAATGAAAATCATAGAACAATGTATCAATCAAGGAAAAGAGGAATTAAAAATTAAAGAGATTAGCAAACACATTTGAAAAAAAGGCTTTTTTGTTTCAGTACAATAGCTGTCAGTTCTTTACTGTCACTTAAATGTGAAGAACATTTTGTGAGCGTTGCAACACCTTGGTGGTGGATAGAGTATCTAAGGTTAAGTTGTCTGATGTCAGACAGGGTCAGAACAAAGTACAGGGCTGTTGGGTAATTGTGGTTCATTGATATAATGATGGTAATCAAATAGAGAGCCAAACTCCCACCCCATTTTCAAACTAGGCTCCTCTTGATGCAGATAAACTGTCTTCATTTATTAGCCTTTCTAAAAAAGCCTACAAATTTCTTAAGATTTGGTAACCAGTGTAGGATCCACTTCAGATTAACCACGGGCAGTACTACTGTACACCTTGTACAACTGATTCAAGGAAAAGAATTGCTGAACATGTTAAAGAAACTGAAAAGGAAAATGTAAAGTGATAAGAGATGAATATTCAACACTGATAAATTGAATATTGAGATTTTTATCATCATTATTATTATTATTATTTTGTTAAATGCTCAAAGAAAATACCTATGTGCCCCATTATATCTTGCAAATTTACTATGTATAATGTACGCCATAAAAACATTTCTGATGTGCTGCCCACAAATGCCTTTGGCATTACACTGGCATGGGCGAACCCGCTCTGCATTATTTTCTTATGTAATGCAAAAAGATATCTGCATCTTTATGTACAGTATCTATCTGTATTCAATGATTAGAATACTGCCCACAACAAGAAATTGACACCTAAATTTTGGCCTCTGTTTTTCAGTTAAGCTCAGTTGGATAAATGCAGACATGGTTTGCATAACAGGCAACAGCTTAAAATGTTGGCAGTGTACCGGTCAGAAATGTATGACTCTTTGTTTGATAAGATGCACTTAAAACCATCCAATTCAACATGTTCTCACTCCTAATTAGCCACATAGGGACATTTGGCTTGACCCCTTGGTGTCACTTTTTAAGGCACTGGACAACCCGTTCTAAGCTCTAACGTGTCAAACGAAGTGGTGAGAGAGGGCAAGAAAAGTCCAGATACAGAGGATTCATGTCCCACGTAAATCCAAATGTGAAGGTTAATTTCTTCCATAAATGAGGCAAGTTAATGTACGCAAGTAACAAAAATCACAAGCTTTTCCAAAACCTAACCAAGCGGTTTGGGTGTCTAAAATTAACTGTGACCGTTTTACAACCTTAACATGTTTATTCTTGTTCAATTCAATTCAATTCAATTCAATTTTATTTGTATAGCGCCAAATCACAACAGAAGTTGTCTCAGGACACTTTCCATATAGAGCTGGTACAAAACAAGCTCTTTTATCTACAAAGAAACCAACAATTGTTCTCAGTAAGCTTCATTCCGACCCTGATGTTGTTAACTGGATGAGGAACTCTGCATGTGCAAAATGCAATGACACTAGAGGGGTGCTCAGAGCGGCATAGTCTGAAGCGTAAGGTCACTGACCAAGCTGCCGTATGTGATGAGCTGAACTACCCTGTTCCCTGCAGCACTGAAGCTAACTCTCCAGATTTAGTACATGTCATATTTAACTCTTACATTCATGTATGAGCAGAGGCTTGATAAAATATGCCTGATATGGACAGTAAAGTAGAAGTTGTCGAAAGCCCTGTCTCAGTTAGCCATCTATTCTACAGCTAATGCTTATGCCATCCTACCAGCTCCAACACAAACAACAACATAATTGACTGCCAAAGAAGAACACATGAACAGACATCCGCAGAAACATTTCGATGTCTATAAAAATGAAAATTTATCATTATTATTAGATTTAGTTAATAGAACTAAACAATGTTCCCTCCCAGCAGTAATCCAGATCACAGATGTTAGAAACTCCTTTAAGACAGATTACCTGGGAAAAACCACCAGTTATAACTCCTTTATATAAGAAAAGCAATGGCACGGCTGTTTGCAATAATGACATACTGGATGTGTTTATTCTTGTTTTTGTCCTCGTCCATCAAAAGATATTCATTTTTTTCAGTATGTTGGGTTTTCTGCATGTCATCAAGCCTGGACTGTGGGGGTGGGGAAGAATAAAAAGCAAGAACAAGAACAAGGCTTGATATCTAAGTTATGGCACCTGTCAGTAAAAATACAATGAACTCAGAGAGGGAAAAAAAGGTCACATGGTTCGAAACTTGGGTGTTATGAGGACTGTAAGGCCCTGTCACAGCTCATTGTCCTCGAAAATTAATGGGAGAGCGATGACAAGGCTAGGAGTGATTCCAGAGAAGTGTTGAGCAAGGAGAGAGCAGACCTTCAGAGAAGAATATTTATGTTATAGCTTTATGCTAATATTACGTGGCAAGCAATTACATCTGTATTTAGAAGAGCCTGGTCATAACTGACAATGACATAGGAGGCCTGGCGACGTGACACTCAGATCAAATGAGGATTGTCACACTCCAGCCTTGACTCACTATACTCTAGCCTTTTTTGTTGGCAAGGCAACAATAATTATGAATAGACTGAGATTCATTCCATAAAGCCACATTGGAAATCATTAGATAAACATGGAGATGAGCACATTTAAATTGTAGCATCATTACTGAAATTAATTACTTTTGTGTTGTATGGATTTACGTGTGATCTGAGAGAGTATACAGTGAATTTTAATTACATGATTTCTTCATTTTTCGTTCTCCTATATGTGGACTCTGTGGTTGTTAATATGCATGCAAATGGTTCTCTGCTTTAGGGGTGGAACTAATGTAGGCCACCCTTTTTGGATGGTGTCCCATTGGATAAATGTTATTTTGCAACTCTGAAATCAGAAAACTGCTTTCTCACAGCAACGTCAAAGAAGGCAGACATTATATGGCCCAATTCATTACAGTCAGTAAAGGAGGGAGAGAGACAGAGCGAGAGAGAGATGGGGGGGGGGGGGTTCATTAAAGCTCCTGGTTTAAGCCCAGCCCATTCTGAATATGTAAATGTCTCAGGCATAGAGAAAAACACAGCAAGAGGAAAGCGAGGAGGGAAGAGGGGAGAGAGAGGAAGAGGAGGGGAGCAGCATGAAAAAGTGAGTGAGCGATCAAGGGAAAGAGAGCAAGAGAGTGAGGGAAAGAGAGCGAGCACTCTGAATTGTGAGTGGCTTACGACACTCAGTGAACAGAAGGTGCTTCTGCATGCGCTGTCAGTGTACTGCTCTGCTGCAAGGGATTGCGCGCTCCTTTGCTTCCCACATTTACCGCCCCTGCCTGCCTACCAGCACCAGCCCTCAGCAGCCTCTTCCAGCTGGCTGAGAAAACACCAGGAGAGCAAGGGAGTGAACGAAAACTGCGAGCCACAGGGGATGCGAGCGGCTTCTTAACGGAGATGAGCCACAGAGATGACAAGGAATACTGTCACACAAGAAAACAGTGAACAGGGTTCACCTCTTTAAATCCTTTTTTTTTTCCTCCTTGCATCCGTCACTGAAAGCATGATTACCCGCTTGAATGGATTTAAACCTTACAAGTCAGTGATTGCTTCCAGAGATGGACGATAATATGTGTTGACAGATCGGCTGTAACTTAAGCAGGAAAGGGAGGAGAAAAGAGCAAGACAGATATTTAAAAAGATTTTTTCATTGGTCTTTTTTTTCCTTTCTCTGGTTGTCTCTTCTCCCTCTGATCATTGCAGCAGAGGACTGCGGAGGAGCAAAAGAGACAGAGCTCATGCATGCAGACAGGGGAACTTGCACTTCCTACCATCTCACTGAAAGCTACTTGGATTCCTTCTCTTTCTGGCTCTTTCACTTGAGGAGAACTAAGACATTGTAAGCCTGCCAAGGATCTGGTGTCCACTGAAAAGAGAGAAGGGAGGGGGGGAGAATTTGTGCCACAGTGGGGTCTTTTTTAGATTCGCACATAATTAGTGTTGAGGCACAAAGCGAGACGCTGAATGGAGATTGTCAGCTTTGGATAGGGGTGAGTAGGAATCTTTTCAAATAAGATCGATCAATGAGGACAATTTTTTTCTTCATCCCCTCTACTCTCCACCCACTGCTTGATATCTAACATAAGCAAAGAGACTTGCCCTTAATCCTTCGCATTTTTGAAAAGGACTCGCTCGGTCGACAAAATAAAAGAAATATAATCACTGTCTACGGCTAAAATACAAAAACGGAATGAAACAGATTATTGAATTAATTAAATATGATGTGATAAATATGATGTGATAAGTGCAAAAATAATATCCAGAGTGGTTCAATGGACATTTTCTCGGTGGCATCCCTGGATATTTATGCTAATGGATTTCCTTCTAATTGGACTGTACTTAAAGTGGCCACTGAAGAAGCCCCCTGGGTTGATACTGTGTTTATTGGGCATTTTTCTAAGAACGGTTCCCTTGGTAGAAGGGGTTTGTCCAAAGCTGTGCCGCTGCGACAGCAAGCTGCTGTACTGCGAGGGGCTCAACCTCACAGACATTCCCCGCAATCTGAGCAGCGCCATGGGCCTGTCCATGAGAGAGAATAACTTGACCGAGCTGCGTGAAGGCCAGTTGGCTGGTCTGTCACAACTCACCTGGCTCTACCTAGATCACAACAACATTGACATTGTCGAGGAGGGTGCATTTGACAGGCTAAGAAGGGTCAAGGAGTTGGACCTCAGCAGTAACCGGATTGAGAGCCTGCCAAATGGTACCTTTAGGCCCCTCCCAAACCTGCGTATCCTGGACCTCTCATACAACAGGCTGCAGGCACTTGAGCCTGACCTGTTCCACGGCCTTAGAAAGCTCACCAATTTGCATTTGCGCTACAATGCCCTCAAATTTGTGCCAGTGCGGATTTTTCAAGACTGCCGGAGCATGCAGTTTCTAGACTTGGGATACAACCAACTTCAGAGCCTGGCACGAAACTCCTTCGCTGGCCTCTTCAAGTTGACTGAGTTGCATCTTGAGCACAACGAGCTAGTTAAAGTCAACCTAGCCCACTTCCCTCGCCTCATCTCTTTACGCACTCTGTACATGCACAACAATCGTGCTACTATTGTTGTCAATACACTGGAATGGACATGGCATTTTTTAGAGAAGATTGACCTGTCAGCCAATGAAATCGAATACATTGAGCCACATGTTTTTGAGAGCGCACCCAACCTTAAGGTTTTGATGCTAGACTCCAATCGGTTGACCTCTTTGGACCAGCACATCCTGGATTCATGGTCATCTCTGGACAGCATTACCCTGGCAGGAAATGACTGGGAGTGCAGTCGCAACGTGTGTGCCTTGGCGTCTTGGCTGAGTGCCTTCCGAGGCCAGCGTGACAATTCTCTGCTATGTTCAAGCCCTGACACCGCCCAGGGCGAGGATGTGTTGGATGCTGTCTATGCTTTTCAGCTATGTGAGGATCCCCCAATGGAGATAACTACAGCAGGCCTGTACGCCTCCACGAGGGATCTGGCCCAGGGAGGTTCTGTTTTCCTGGGCCCATTTACTCCCAACCCTTATGAGGGTGAGGGTAGTGAGGTGGTCACCAGTTCTTTCACTGTCACAGTGGGCCATGATGACTTGGAGAGCACCATGCAGATCCACAAGGTGGTGACTGGCACCATGGCACTCATCTTTTCCTTTCTCATCATAGTGCTCATGCTGTATGTGGCATGGAAGTGCTTTCCAGCCGGAATAAGACAACTGAGGCAGTGTTTCAGCAGTCAGCGCCGTAAGCAGAAGCAAAAGCAAAGCATGCAGCAGATGGCTGCGATTTCTACACCAGAGTACTATGTTGACTATAAACCTAACCACATTGAGGGAGCTCTGGTAATCATCAATGAATATGGCTCTTGCACTTGCCAACAGCAACCTTCTCGGGAATGTGAGGTGTGACCCTGCTTGTGAGTACGTCTTTACCTGTGATTATCTGGATATACAGTAAATCCCTTTTTTGGATCCACAGGGGAGGGGAATATTGCGGGACAGACGGAATAAAGGGATCTTTTGGACACTTTTTACACAGCGTCTCACTGTGATGTGGAAGGAGTGTGCTTAATGCGGCTGACTATTTCGTGGTGGATTTACTGCTACTGCTATCTACTGCTGATTTGAGGCCACAGGGCATAATGGCCACCTGACTCTTGGACCTGTTGATGTTCTACAGAAACACAGAGAGGAATAAATTGTGGGCACTGAGGCTTTTCTCTCATGGGTGGATATTTGAGCTTTAATGTGTCTTTCTACTTCAGGACATTTAATTATTGTTTAAAAACAAACTGGGGACACACAAAAGAAGAAAAAAGAAAAAAACAAACCATTTGTATTATGGTGAACACAATATTTGACTAGCATTTAAAATATAAAAAAAAAACATGTTTAAGTTCAATTAAAATGTAAAAATTAAAGTCTGTGTAAAATATGTTAAAAGAAGTGCAAGTGTGGACAAAAAATGATACAAGATAATCTATTTCTTTTGTAAACTACAAAAAAAGTTTAAATAAATGAATTGCTATTCACAGTAAACTCATTTTTACGTGAGACACTGTCAGAAAGGATGAATGATGCAGTCTTAGTGCTCGTAGACTGGAGAGCCATGTCTCTGCAGTGTATCCAACCAAAAAAATAAAATGAAATACAAAAAAATAAAAGGGGCAGAGGGATATCTGCATCTCATCGTCAATGTAAAATCCATGGTCTGAATTTTAGATCTCTTCTCTGTTTTAACTCTCATATTTGTTGTTTTATCATTCACTGTGTTGGCTCGCTGTCAGTGTAGTTTCTTTCCCCCTTCCCATTGCCTTTCTGAGAATAGATTCAAATGAGCTATGAATCAGTTAGCATATTTTCATATTATTATATCACTATTTGTGTACCATCCAAGTAAAGAAAGCAGAGTGTCAAAGATCTAAAGCTATGCCTCTCATTGCCTCTCACTCTTTGGCTTTCACAGAGGAGCGATGCCTCCTTTCACTGAATCAAGCACACTGAAGACAACAATCATTGCAACCATGCATACTTAAATCAAAATACAATGTCAGATTGTATCAGAAACATTGAAGAAATAATCCAGCAGCTTAAAGGAAGATTTGCACATACAGTATTCTTCACTGTGTTTTCATGTGATGTAAAATGTTTGTTGAATACAAGGCCATTTTGAGGTGTATATATATCCTTCTTCCTCTGGTGTTCATTGTGTAAATTAGTGCACTGACAGATGTTGTGTTTACTGGGTCCTTTGACAAGAGCAGTATGTTGTGTGAATGTGTGTGTGTGTGTGTGTGTGTGTGTGTGTGTGTGTGTGTGTGTGTGTGTGTGTGTGCGTGCATGTGGTGGGGGGTGGGGGGTTGCAGTGAGAGGGAGATGGAGGATCACAACGACTGCAGAAAGAGGGAACAGACTGCTCTCTAGTGTGCATTTTCTCATACTGTGGCTGCATTCTACCTATTGTGCACCATACTCTGCACAGCAGGGGCAACATCAATATACTGAATTTGCAGCAGCTTTTTTGGAAAAAATTCAGTGCATCATTTTGCATCATTTTTGTGTTATTTTTGCGCTAAATTAAGATAATGTTTACAACTTGTAAGTCAGCAGGAATAAAAAAAAAATGTTTTAAGAACTCACTGACAATCATTACATAATTAGTTCCAATAAGAGTACAGTGTCATCTTCAGATTCATCAACAAAATTGTAAGTGCTCTTGGTGTTCTGGGTTTCTGGTGTACAATATGCAACAAAGGGTCAGAAAAACCAGCAACACTTGGGTCTTATAGGGTTAGAGATGGTTTGTTGCATTTTGTGGTGCTTTTCGCGGGGGGACACAGAGCCTGGGAGTAAGGCCTGAGGTCCCTGAGGGAATAATGTTTTAGAAAAAAAAAAAGGTTTTGCAGGGGCTGAGGACTAATTTTATTTGACCAAGGCTCATTATCAGTAGCACTGAAATGAAATATTTTTAGCTGAAAATATATTTTACAGCATTTTGTGAAATTATTGCACAAAATTGGACAAAATTGTAAACTTTTGAAAAGTATTGATTAAATTTGTGGTAATTCTTATAATCACTCGATGGTCAAATCCTGGAGGGACTGACAAAGTGAGCCGTGGGATATACATATCAAATTACCTTCTTTTCCTCCCACAGCTCAATGGATTTCACTCAGGTAAAATCCAATCACAAACTAATCATCCTTATTAATATGGAGGATATGCTCTGAGTTCAGTGATTTGCCCTTGAGTGCATGAAATTCACCCTATTTTCTTATTCCATTCTTCAACAAATGTAGGTGGTAGCAAACATGCATTTCATGTTGCTATATAAATACATGGGATATATATTAACCAGACAAGTTGAAAAAGGTTTCCTTTAAAATTTCATCAACATTTTCAACATGGAATTCATCAGTCAGTTCTCAAAACTACATGTGTCTGTACTTGTATCTGAGTTTCTGCTCACAGCTGTGTTCAGGGAGTTTGTCCTCACACATATAAACACCAAATGGCGCTGAATCATGAGTTTCATCTGAAACTGACCTCAGCGGTCTATGACAGTAAAGGGACGCTGTATCAGTCATTAACATCAAACCAATGTCTGAGGAAGTGGCCATGACAAAAAATAAAGCTGCAGTGTGAGCAATATACCCACAATGTAATTTCATGTTTTTTGGCTTTTAATGGGGTGATTCACTCTGGTGAACAACTAATTTAATAGTCTGCATGCAGTGCATGTTGTGTTCAAGCTACAAAAGCACTAAACTTTCAGGCTATTTGTTACAGGACACATTTTGGGGAGTGGTAACGGCTTAAAGTTGCCACGTGGGATTTATGATCCATTTCTTGTTTATGGGACTGAGTGCGTCCCACTTCAAGACTCAACCCAGCTGTTAATCATAACCTGACATATCATGAAAATGCAAATGGCTTTAGTATGTACGGGAGGGCATCGCAACGGGAACACAGATTTATTTTATTCTCTCATCTTCACATCCTGCCCAGAATTTTCACCCCCTTCGAGTCCTTCAGAGCACCTTAAACATGAAACTGCTAGGTAAATTTGAGGTTGTGAAGCTTCATTTGTATAAATATTGGATGATGCCTGGCATTGAGGCCAGCACTGGCACCATTATTGATTTCATTTCGCTCTTTTCTTGAACAAGCAACCAGGGTAAAAGGTGATGGAGAATGGTTCTGAATATTTCAAAAGCTTTGGGTCCTGAGGGCTGACATTAAACTACTTTAGACTTACCTCTATCCCTACTCACCTTTACCTTCTCTCTCACACACTCTCTCCTTCTGTCCGTAAAACACAGTAAATGTAGGGAAAAACATCAATTCATCTAACTGACAATAGATCAAATCTCTGCTTGACCTAAGCCTGGAGCGATAATTCCCTGCGGGGAGATATGTGCTCTCCGACAGCATCCATTATAAATGCCTTGATTGATGATGTTGAGTAAAAATAAAAATAGATGAGTGGTAACCAAAACGATTAAAGTGATAACAAATGCATTCATCTCTCCCTCACATTGTCAAGCATAAACTGATGGATGAGGTTGATATGTTTTATCTGTATGCAAACTGATTATTGATTTCGAAGATGATTAGTGGTCGACATGGTGATTCAGCGACTGTCTTACAGCGATCGGTCAGAAAAAAAGGGCAAGATTCTGTTTCTTTTAAAAGCGGTTGGGCTCGTTTGTTCTATTCTTTGCAGAGTCGCAGCTGTTTGCCAGCCAGAGGATAGAGAGGGGTTGTATGTACAAGGCACATGTTAATAGGTCTGAAGCTACTGTCTTCTACCTTATGTGTGCAAAACTGAGAAGTCACAAAAGAAAGACGGATGTGGGGGTAAAGTAACTGACAAAAAGAGTAAAGGTCACGACAATGAAATGAGAAAAGTCGGAAGGGTGTGTTGTGCAAAAAGTGGGGCATTCTGTATGTCAGACTTGGGTCAGAGCTAAAGGTCAAACACCTACAATGGAGAGACCCGGCAGGCTCAAACTGCACAGGTAGTTGCTAGCTGAGACCCCAGTAAACACAATTTAGCTTCACTATCAATCAGCAAGCACTCACAACTGGCCTTGTTAGAGTCTTGAGCCTTGTTCACACAGAAAACAGGCGAAAAAAAAAAAAAAAGTGAAATAGCTTTTCTATAACATAAAAACAGCAGTGGAATACACTCTTCAAAAAATGGTGTGTGCATGTTTATGTCAGTGTGCCTGCATGTACATCCTGTGCAGTGGTGTATGTGTGCGTCAGTGACAAAACATCACATTGCAGATCTTTGCGGGGGGGAGTGGGGGTGTGGGGGGGGGACCTTAGAGACTCAAACAAATCCTTAAAAAATAAATTAACCTGGCTTCCTGTGAGGGGTATTGATCGTGCAACATTCTGCCATCTCATTGGGACTAGGACTGTGCTGCATAATAAACGCTCAACACCCCCTCATAACTGGATGGAGAGCTAAATCATGGATGGCAGCATGTACTGCAGTAGACTGTAAGGAGCTGGCGATGACTAATGACAATGAGTGGGTGGCTTTCCCCTGCTTCTTTTATAACAGGTGGGTTATCAGGATCAATATTCTAATTATCATCAACATTATCTTTGAATCCAAAACCTCTGACACACCATTTTCAGTCGTCTTATAAATTCCCATCTCTTCCTCCTTCCAAACTCTGCTGCTGTCTGTGTTATGAATGTGCTATTACTGCACTGAATCCTACATGGCTACAAACAAAATCCAGGCGTTTACATAACCTTCATGCACAAGCTGGCAATTAATTAAAAGAGGGCAGCGAATGGAAATTTCTCTCACACATACAGAGAGATCTCCTTTTAAATAATAGATTTGGATGTTAAATTGAAGCAAGTTTATAGTTTACGTCCAAAGTCTCGCCTAATGAACATTGAATAAACTGCTAAAATACTAACAGACAGGTCACAATAATTACATTCATCACTCAGGCAAAATCTCCAGGCAGCCTATAGCTCTCTACGCCCACTTCTTCATTTACATGGACCATACTCAAGCAACATTGAATTAATAATAATGGCTGAGGAGTCATTATTCTTACGTACATGGTACTGTAGGTAGAGCAATGGTGTCAGGTGAGGGAGGTGAGGCTGGGTACAAAGAGAATGGATACAAAGTTGGCAGCTGAATATTTATTACAGTGAGTCAGAGGGTGAGAGAGGATCACAATGAACTGGGGGTCATCATTATTATTGTCATTATTATGAGAGTGTATTTTGTGGGTAACTTTCTTGCTGTTGCTAGGTTGGATTAACCCATGACAATGTTCTGTCTTGCATTTAACATAAAGCTTCAGGGTCAGTCAGTGAGATAATACATGGCAACAGCTGGGCCTGCATCTAGGACTCTGTGTAACCGGTAAGAGCAGATGTGGGTCAGCGCCTAATATTCAGAGAATTACGGTGGCAGAACGACAAAGCTTTATCTAGGACTGGACTCAGGATTCATTTATTGTTATTCATACCTTTACAGATTGCCCCTGGTGCATCTGATGTGATATCAAGCAAAATCCAAGAAGAAGGGTCACATTTGTACACCATGGATCTTGCAGGTCATGCAGGTTTTCATTTATTTTTTCCAATCCAGTTCTATCCCTCATGTGTCATTAGTCCCACAAATGGTCGTATGAAATGAGATGCCTAAAGACATGTGTCTAACACGTGCTCTAGCACCCACACAAGGAAAAGGAGATCAATAACATGCATGGCTGAGATTTCTGCGGTACTGTAAGTGCATAAAGGACTACCCTGTGCAAAACAATTAATCATTTCAATAATGACAGTTATTTTTGTAAATAGGTAAGGGCTCAGGTGACCCATTATCTCTCCTACAGGTTTGGAATGATTTTTGAAATAGGGGCAATGGGACGGGTATGCATCCGAAGGCAACTGTGTAAATAAGTGTCCAGATAGTGGAAGTGCTAAAGGTCTTATGAAATGACGTCAAAGAAAAAGTCCTAATTAATAAAGCAACATTATATGACACTGTGCATCCTCACAGGCCACTTCAAACTTAAAAAACAGCCATGTTGCCATTCTGGCCTCTTCAGCAGATATAAAATAAGCTGCCTCGAATGAACATTTAGATTCACTGTGCTGGGTGTAGGCACCAACAGCTCAACTCAAACAAACAGATGCAGAGAAAGGGAATAAAAAATGAATTGAAAACAATGCCTTTTTTGTCTTCTTATGTGATGACTGTGTATTTTGCCAAGCAGACAGACATCAGCTCCACTTCTTCAACATTTATGCTAAATGAGTCATCAAGAAAACTGAATCACGCTTCATTATTCACAGCCAGATAGTCACCTCAAGCAAAACTGAATCCCAAAAAGCACATTGATTTAGTGTTTCAAAGGTATGGAGCAGCAAGACTGTCGGAGCTTCTTTTTGAATGAAAAGTTAGTACAGGTTAAGGGAAGTAAAAATAGACAGCATTTATCATTTCCCATTTATCTGATCAGTGTCAGGATGAATAAATGCTATTCTACCCGCTCTCCTTGCTCCCTCTCTCTTTCCTATCTGTGAGGGCAGATTGGCATCTCTCCAGTAGCCAATTGGCTGCATGAATGAAATTGCCCCATTCTCCAAGTGTCAGCTGAGCAAAGGGAATGTGTTCACTGTTCACAATACCATTGTGCTAAAACACATCCCTGGTTCAGCAAGGACTTAAAGTGCAATTTTTGCAAACATTCTCATTGTGACAGTCAATGCGTAGAAGCTAATTCAGCCCACAGACGTCAAAATAAAAGCAAAAGATGGACTTACCTATTAAATGCAGGGAACAATGGATCCATAAAGAATGCCAAAAGAGACATGGAGAGAAAAGAAAAGCCTTGTTAAAATATTTACTTTTTTGCATAAAATTGATATACTCAGATATATAATGTTAAAGCGTCCTTATGTTCAACTGTATCATTCAATTAGAGATGACAGACTTTTCTCAGACACACTCAAACTGTTTAAGAGTGCAACACATTGCTGTGAGACGAGGCGCTCTATGGCAGAGTACAGTGGAGTGTTTGCATTGCATAGGCCGGAGAGCCTGCGGTACCATAGTTAAACCAATGGTGCGTTTAATGTCTAACTTGCGACAGACATCAATAGCAAAAAGCGGAAGAGCAGAAAGACAACCTTTTATGTCCATAGCTGAGCTGTGATGGCCAGCGGTGACACTGGCATCTCATTCTGTCGACTATGCAGCAAAACACAGTCTAGTCTATACAAGTTTATGACATCCCCATGTTTCTGTCCACAGTGGTGTCGTACTGATGTAAGAGTTTGATCGGGTCATTGCTGTTAAGACATCGCATAAACTGAAAAAGAAAAGTGCCACTGGTTGACTGGTGAGCACTGCTGCCGGCCACTGTGCACGTTTGATTGTTGACGCTCCCTCAGAGGACATTTTTTCATGATGTGCATGAAACGTTCACATAGCATAAAGACTTTCCACAGGTATGAATCTGAGTGCTGTGTATCTGTTTAAAGCATGTTATGCACTGTTGACCTCGTGCCTCAGTGTGTTCAGGCATAACCATCATCCAAATCATTCAGTTTTTCCTTTTCATGCAACTTTATAACTTTATTCCACTATAATTCAAAGGGAAATGATGTGATTTCTGACTGCACCACATTTATTTGACAGCTTTGGTTACTAGCTATTTTACAAAGTAGTATTTTACAGAAAAAACTAAAACAAAAACATACAATGAAGTGTATAAAATACAACATATTGATAAGTTGACACCAATGGTTGCCAAACTTAATGGCCTTGGACACCTTACAAAAAGGCAAGTAAGTAGACTTTACTGATGATACTGAATTTCAAATATGGAACTTTTAAATGTAAGGGAATACTTTCACAGTACTTCTTCCACCACTGTTCCACGATTATGCTGTCACACTGAAAAGGAATCAAGCTAACACTACTACCACCATACTGATATGGATAATAATTAAACTAATGATAATAATGACTCAACAACATGAAATTCTTCGTCTGCACAAACTGGAGCAGCAATGTTGTAATGTGACTGAAATCAGCTCGTTCAATTTCTATACTGTTGCAAAACAGTTGAGGACAAAAATTGTGTTATTATACTGTTATTCCATACAAGAGGCCAACTACTATATCATTCAACTGGGGGTGAATAAAAAGACAGGTAGCCTCACAGAGTGAGAGAAGGAGCTTACTGCAGTACTTTCAGTTAACTACTTTCTTGCAGAAGCAGATAAATGAGCATTCACTTTCAAGGATGCACACTGGCATCGGCACGCACAGATATTGCCATCACAACGACATTAAATCAAGTGTGGCAGTGAAACCTGCGCACAAATTGCAAGTCATGAGATATTCTAGGAATCTGCCCAGAACGTCAATCATCTGTGAATGTGTAAACTACACTGTGATGTAACATATGTCAGGCCACCAACATGAGATGAAATCAGTTTCCAGGAATAGATATTTCTAAATACTGGCATAAGACAACCACCAACTCCCTCCAGAGTTTAAGATAAAACAAGCGTAATAGTATAGAACCAAACCAAGATAATAAGAATAAAAATAGAAATAAAAATAAAGTTAAGCACTGAGCAGCTGGCCCGAGATGTCCATCTGAATGAGTGAGCACATATACTGTCTGTTGATAAATAAATGTCGATATAGATATGTATATATGTATAGCCTATCAGTACATATTACAGTTTAACAGTCAACAGTCTTCATTTTACAGCCTGTCACATTTTTTAGGGAATAAATCACCATTAAATTAAGCCTATAAAATCACATCTGTTCGGTGTTGTTGCCAGTCACCGGATGGTAGTTTAAGACTGAGCAACGTGGAATATACAGTAAAATTTATGATGAATGTCAACATTGCAATATAATGCTGCATTTCAGTCAATATGCCATTATTTTCCCTGTTGGCTCCTTTGTATAGAAAAGTTCCCCATGCACAGGCAGGCCCTCCAGATTATGCTGGAAAATGAATCCAATAACTTTTTGAACAAAATACATTTACAATCAGATCACTGAAACTAATGTATTGTGACAGTAATATTGCTTTTAGTTAATGCATTACAAATTCAAACTGGCTGCAGCTTCTCAGCAAGTATGTTAATGACAAGTGAGAATAATTCACGTTTCATCATTAAAGAGGAAAATAGGTGTGATTCAAAAAGAAATGCTCCTCAGTTGTTGGTCTCCACTGTTGTTCATTTGCCGTGCAAACTTAAAGGTTGCCTCATAGAGCCCAAAGAGACAGCTGAACTGTGGGAGTGCAGAGAAAGGGAGGAAAGACGTGCTAAAAATGCAAACAAACACATACAATATATCAACCAAAGACACCTTGCCGCCATGGTGTGGGGATTCAATGACATTTGAAGAGAAGAAACCAAAGAGCGGTGACAAGAAAACCAAGCTCAAGGAAATAAAACGAGATAAAAATCAAACATATTGCAGTTTTAGACATTACTCTACGTGCGAACAATAACGACGACGGCAGGACTGTGGTTATTCTGCCTATAACTGCTGCAGTAGAGGTTATGGAACCTTTTCAATTTTCAAGGCAGGAACGTAGAGGGTGATATAACTGCTGAGTGCTCGGTGAAACAGAAACAGTGGTGGACAGTGAAGTGTTTGTGCTGAAAGGAAAAGGGAATGGCCATAAAGACATTGCAACAACACAAGAAAAAGAAAGGTACTACAAAAGGTACTGCAAAGTAAACATCGGACAGTAGAAAATGCATTATTTGCCAATATTTTACTGCAATAAAATGTTGATCGCTACAGCAGTGTGCCATTGACAATTCGGAATCAATCCAGAGAAGGATACATCCAGTACTTTATGACTGTATGATTTGTATGTGTGCGCCCTTATTTTTAATAGGTTAGACTTTGCACTAGATTAGGAAGGTTAGACTTTAAAACCTATTCCCCGGGAGTGTGACAAATAAAGGGGTTTAGGACGTCTTTACACAGATCTGCCTCATGTGTTTTAACAATTTTGACCACCATAATCCATTAAGTGTCAACTTCAGCAGCATTAATTCAATCATTCTCATAATCAAAATGGTTGCTCTGAGCCCCTGCTGCGGGGCTTAGTGATGGTGTGCTGAGAATGAAAAGGCACATTAAAATGGGTTAGAGCATGCAATCCCCCAAAAAGGCATTTGCCGCGCTCTGCATGCACCAAGGACGTGCAACAGTAAGGTCAGGATCACACATCGGCAGAATACTGAATAAGTCAGCCTCCTGGGCTGGGATTCCTGGATCCAGCTCATCCTCCCCTGTCCAATGGTAAAATGTCTGATCGCTCTAGATATGCTGTCCCTGAAGGCTTGCTGAAAACTTCCAACATGCTGCACAAAGTCTGAAGTACAAGCAATGCATAAGGTATAGGCCCGTAAGAAAAAACAAACAAATAAAAAGAAAGAAAAACCTGAACCATCTACATGGGCATATTAAAGAATTCACAGCACATTTTTGTTGAATTTCCTCAGTCTACATTCTTCATTTCTTCTCTTGAACAAGGTTCTATTTGGTTAAACTATGGTCACAAATAAACAACCCGCAAAATAACCAAAAGCCAGCCGAGGAGGGATCCATGTAAATTACACTGTACAAAAAACTAAACCTCTGGATATCCTGTACAGGCTCTGTTGCAAACATTAGGTGGTCTGCCCTGCCTTTATTTCGAAAAACCTGCACAGTCAGTTGTCCAGTGCCTGGAAGCGTCCTTAATACAGTTGCTAGGCAACCACAAAGTCATCTGCCATCCACTACTTTGCTATTACATTAGTTAATGTCATTCTAATTAAAGTGGAAAAAGCAGCGTTTCAGTCACGACGCTGCAAATCTGAGGCCATTTATTCAGATTTTCCTTCATGTTGAAACAGTGGGCAGAACCACCAGAACCATCTTTTTTCATGCTCTCTGTTGACAACAGTAGCTCTGTTGCAGAAGAATACAACCAGGAGAAAGCCCCATCTCTGTTCTCATTTGATAAGACGGCAGAGAAAAAGCTGCGGTGACGTAGGGCGTTTTTTTTTCTGCACCCAGTTGAACACTTTTCAACTTGGGGTGCTCAGGGCATTTCTAAAAAACATGCAAGGTGTGCTTGGTGGATAAAAGCAAGGTGCCCTGGGGTGCATAAGCAGCATACAAAACCCCTCAGATCCAGAGAAAACAATTACAAAAGGCAGCGTTCCCTGCCAAAAAGTTGTCCAGTGTCATCACCTGCTTTGCGTGTTTACTCCAGAGACCAAAGGCTCTAATTTCAGTCCCTTAATGTTTTGTATGAAATCAACGGGTCTTGTAGTCAAGTTTGCTTTTATTGCAAATTTGTGATCTCAGAACAACAGAAAATTTTTTAGAATGGTTAAAAAAAAAAGAAAAGAAAAGGTAAATTAAGTGCATTTCATGTTAACTGTGTCTTCCAAGGCAGTGAAATGAAAGCAGAGAATATAAATCGATTTTTTGGTGGAATTTTCATATGCACGTACCCTTCAGGCAAGTGTTGTTTCCACCTCCATTGAAAGCATTTGGGACTAAAGTGTGGGAGTGGGAATGAGAGTTGTTGTTTTAAAGCTGGCACTAATGAAACCCATGGGTATGCAATGACAATGGGAGGATGTTTGATGAGAAAGTATGTGGTCCAGTCTGTGCTTTGTGTTTGGCCTTGCATGTGTGTGCATTTGTATGTGAAAACATGACAGCCGGTCCCAAAAAATAGATCCATAACATCAGTTTTGGGACTTTTCAATAACTGTTTAAAGCTGCCATATGGTCCTTTTTAATCTTTTCATCTTCTGAATGTCCCATGACTGCAAAACTTTGCGTATATTTGGATATGTTGACTGAAAGATGGCAAGAACCTTCAAACACGCACCATTAGGTACCTACCAACAGCTCTCCATTTGTCATAAAGCCAAACAGGACAATGCACCACTAAGGGAAATATACCCACAAGAGAAATGTTCAGTTTACTAGTAATTTATTAATAAAGAGAAGTTAATTAATATAAAGATTGTCACTGACCACTGAATATTTACTTTGACAAATATGTCAAAGTAAAAAAACAAGCTGTAGGACATGATGTCATCTGTATGTCACTGGATAAAGAATGCACTTAAATTCTGTACTGTGAATTTCAACTAGTTGGCATCCAAGTTAAGCAAAGATTGTGCAGGATCAATAACGGTCAATAGTTGCACAATACTTTTAATACTGAGTCCGATAAAGTGCAATTTAATTTCAAAAAAGGAATCCAATCCAATCCATGTTCAGATGGTGATACGAACAGCAGGACAACAACCAACAACTACCCGGTACGTGTTTCAGCTGCTCACAATGGTGAATGAATAAGTATGTTACAAGGTCTCAGCCTTGGGTGAGTATCCATTGTGGTAGTCCACATTGTGAATTTTCCATACTGGAATTCATCCAAGCAAACAAGACTATCAAAACCTGAACATTATTGATTTTGAGGTTCTCAAATATATGTTATGTCCCTCAACAAACTGTATATGCATAAAAAAACATGAAAATAACACACTCAAATCTCCACATGCAACTTACTCCAAAGTATACGGCTTGGAAACCTCAACTAGATTTCAATAGCAATTTCTGTTTCACTGTATCTGAAGGTCATCGAGAATTCACAGAACTAAAGCTAAATATGCAACTCTTTTATTTCGCATCTTTTGAAAACACTGACGTGCTTAGCCCAGCGAGGGTGCTGCAGAGGTAGAGAGTGACAGTGCAGGGAATGAGTGGCAGGGAAGGTGTGAGTCTGCCTCTGACACAACAACACTGATCAACACAATACATGACTAGCTACAAGTACTGTTTACAAGTAATATTTCTATTAGTGGCTGCACGGTGGCGCAGCAGGTAGTGCGCGTGCCTCACAGCAAGAAGGTTGCCGGTTCGATCCCCGGGTCAGGCGGGGCCTTTTTGCATGTTCTTCCCGTGCATGCGTGGGTTCTCTCCGGATACTCCGGCTTCCTCCCACAGACCAAAAACATGCTCATTAGGTTAATTGATGACTCTAAATTGTCCGTAGGTGTGAGTGTGAGTGTGAGTGTGAATGGTTGTTTGTCCTTACATGTTGCCTTGCAATCGGCTGGCGACCGGTTCAGGGTGTACCCCGCCTCTCGCCCATCGTAGCTGGGATAGGCTCCAGCCCCCCGCAACCCCCGAAAGGGATAGGCGGTATAGATAATGGATGGATTTCTATTAGTAGTACTCTAACTTGCATGCTCTCAATACATTGCTGAATTTATATGTCAGAGATGGGGGTGTGTGGGGGGATAGTCGTGGCTGTTGAGCGATGAGCTGAACGCCTCACAGTTTTTGGGGTGTTTGGAGTGTTCCAGGTTATTTTTCACAGATTTTGGGGGGTCCAGAGGACACTGTTATTCTATTTTCTCTAGACAAAGAAAATAACTTCTGTTGCAATAAACACTATAAAATGGGACCAAGATCAATCGATAGTGTGATATTTAAAAAAAAAAAGTGGATTTAGTGATAAGTTCCTCTTGATCTAAGAGAGATCTTAAATCCATTGCATCTATACCAGTGTTGAATGGAATGCTTTCATAATGTCTGACAATCCTGCATATCTGGTCTACATAGTCTACATACATGTATTTTGCAAAGTGCTGATAGTATCTGTCCGCCTTTGCATCTTAAGTTATGTGTTTGCCTGCATGTGAATAGTGATTTCTGCAGGATCTGCGGCAGTCACCAAAGAACCAACACCACATTTGTGCTACCATAAGAATTAGTCAACTTGAGAGAAGCCCAACAAACACTAAAAACTCTTAAAGTCATTTACATTTACATTTCCCAATGAATAATGATTTCCACATGATTTCTTTTAATAATGCATGAATTTTACTGAGACATTTATAAACAGAATTCTGTCTTGTGCCTGTGCATTCTAATAAGCTACAATAAACAAAAACAAAACATTATGCGGATAAATAGTGAAACTCTTTAATTGTAACCTTGATCTGAGATGGAAGGAACAATAGAGACTGAAAGCGAGTCAAAGGTTTGGAAGACAGAGACTCAGCAATGCCAAAATCCAATACAACCAGATGGTCCCTGGAACAAGCATCGCCGAGAGCAAGCTACCTCCCCCCTTCACAATTTACTGTACATTCAAGCATGGACCCACACCAAACATCCCCTTGCACCATCCTCAAAACGTACTTAAGAATGGCACTAAAGACGCCCACAGTGTGTTTTGTACATTATCTTTAAGGCATTATTGTGAAGGTGATTGTGTTGCAAATAGGTGATTATAAGATAATCTGATTTGGAGAGCCAGAACATTCTGTGGCAATCTTACTTTGAAGATATCTAAAGATATATATTGAGTTTCTCTCTCAGGTCAAATCCTGCTGTTTTCATTTTGTTTTTTTATGGGTATTTATGGATTCACTTAGCTTCCATTCTGTTGAAAACAAGCCTGTCTTTCTGGCACCTTCTGGAGTAAAAGAGTGAGCTTACTGAGGACGGAAAAGATGGATGTAAATATCCTGAGCAAATGGTTCTATTTCCTTGGATGAAGCAAAGCACAGAGTAATCAGTGAGCAACCTCTCTTGCCCCTCTTTCACGAGCCCACGCACCAACACATCCCACACTCGCAGATATACTGAGAGGATAAGATGGGCTTGTTATTGGCCACAGTGTAGACGACTCATCAATCAATCATGAATTAATGGTTAGCCCATCTCATTGAAACACATGCACCCCTGCAGTCACACAGCCGCACACATACAGACTCATGGCCTCATGGACACACATGACTCAAATTTAAATCGCAAAGGCCATTTCATTAAAGTCAGCTGTAATTCAATAGCTGTAATCATTTACTAAATGATTGTTGGGGAAAAGAATTGCTCTTTCAGACACTGTTGCCTTACCACAAAGCCTAGAATTCTCCAGCATAATGCATGAGAAGCACCAACAAATACTGCATCTGGACACTAAACCACAACAACAAAAGCATCTTATCGTCACAAAATGACCGTATAGTGTTTTTGTCTCCCGGGGAGATTTTAAGCAACATAATGGCACTCCTTTGTCTATCAAACAAGACAACAACTAGCAGACCATGAGTCAAATCTCTTTCATGGAGAATACTGACATGTTTTGGTCCATACAAGCCATAAGGATCTCTGCAGGGGGTGGTGAGAAGGGACGCGCTCTCCAGTCATTGTTGTTTGAGAGGCCACTGAGCCTCTTGATCCCTGGGTAATCTCCAGCTATCTGTCTGAGTTATCACCTCTCCTGATTTAGGTCACCCTGGCTGCTTTCAGTTTTTAGGTTGTCCACCATCCCCCCACAGAGCGCACGCACACACAAAATCCCACATGCAATGAGACAAGAAGATAAACAGGCAGCACCGCCGCGTGGAAAGCATACACATTAAGACACTGCACTCATAGGTCGATAGCGAGTTGGGCGAAAGGACGTTTTCCTGAAATTCTGGCCCTCACCTTTGCTCTCACTGTCTAATAACCGCATATTAGTTGGCATTGGTCTTCTTATCTTTTGTCTGGTATGTTAGCTTATAGTAAAAGTTCTATTTAAGTTACATAGAGTAATGGTCATTCTGATGGTTAGTTGGTTAACTAGGGTACCAAGGTTGTGGCCATAATTGAGAGGCTAGTATTTAGCATTTAGTGCGATCATGTGGGATATTTCAGGGTCTAGTCAATATTAATTTCATTACAATTACTTCTATGCACAGACTGAACTTAAAAAGCACTATCATTAGTGTGGGCAATCATACCTGTCAACACTGGGACACACAGTGACCCCTAAAATCACAACTAGGCAACCACCTGCTTTAAAATGTCAGAGCAACAACGATCAGCTTTCCAGGTCCTACATTAAGCGACTACAAATAGGAAGTCAGAATCAGATACCTGGCTGAACATGAAATGCTGTGAACATCCCTGCATTACAGGGCAGATAAATTCAGCATTTAGTTTAAATATGTATTACTTGAAGGATATGTACACATCACTTATACATGCTTCAATTGTGATTTTGAGAACTACTGAAAGTATAAAAGCAGTCATTGGCGGAGCATGTCTCTGCACCTCTTGGGAGCGCTTATTCTTGGCAGATTTTTCATGCTGGCTCATGTCGCTTCTCCTTCCGTGTGAAACACTAAAATCTGTGTGGCGAAATTCTACAAAGAGCATGAGTTTGACTGATGCTGTTCTTCATTAATACGGGTAAGCCTCCTCCCATTTGGTGAGATACCTGCACAAACTTATACAGTAAGTACCTGGCTGTTTGGCAGGCACTTCGTCCTTCTCACATCACTTGATGTTACAGCGAATATTCAACACGCTGGCACCTGCGTTAACAGAAACCACATCAAATACGCCCGGTGGTTATGCCTCCTGTTAATGCCTCCTGTTAATGTTAAAGCAAACTTTTCCTTTTTGTTGAGAAAGGCGAGCAATATGGGATAATTACAGGAAAATATTTAAACGGGAGGACAGCAGGAGAGAAGGGTACATTACAGGAGAGTCCTGGGAAAAACGGGAGGGTTGCATTGTTGTCTTGTATTCTACATTTTTAACCCTTTGACATGCTCATGTTTTATATGCCGACGGGAATTCTACTACACATATAGAAGACTATAAATGCATTAAATATTAAGTTGTATAGAGTGTTGTGTTTGCGTCTGTCCACTTAGAGTGAACTGTTGCTGCATTTACTGGTTTAAAACAACAGGAGAAATTCAGCACACATAAGGACTTATCATTGCAGTTTTAGTGATTTTTCGATGTGTACTGCAAGTTCTCTCTGACGTAACACATCTAGATTTGGGAATGTTTTGATCTGTTTGCTGATGCATCTACCCAAAAACATCTTAATAAGCCTCACTTTGCAGGATTGTGCTGAACTAATGTCACATCAGCGCTAAGCATTTGTCCATCCACTGAAATATAAGTAATATTCTGTCCCCAAATCTTTCTTTTCAAATCCCCGAAGAGTGGAGCGATCTGAGCCTCATTTTCAGATCCGTCTACAGTTCAACACCCCCAACCCCACCCTAAGCTATGTGGCTCTCTTGCTCCATATCATCTCCTTATGGCCAACACTTCTCAGCTCTGTGACTAACAGTTCGCTCCCCAGCCCTTGAGGAAGACTAATATCCTGTCCTCCTTTGCTGTAATGAAAAAACGTAGGCCAGGGAGGATGGAGAACTTCGGATAAAGGACGAGCTGCTCATGGGTCCGTTTGGGTGTGGCAGCCGCTCATTTTCAGCATTTAATTTCAAGCAGAGTTCATATTAATAAGATCTGCAGATGTGGCAAATTATTTTGTTCTAATTTGGAATGTCAGAAATGGCATCTGACCAGTAATTTGATGGCCTTCTGTAGAGCTGAGTAAAATGCAATGTGCAAGCAAATTTTACGAGATATGTTGACTATGTCATGATTACTTATGAATTTAGAATTAATTAAATGTCTATTCTCACAAAATCATTATTTAACATTAAGTTAGTGTTATTGATGATTAACTACGATTCAGCATTTACTTGTAAATTTCAAATATTGTTTACTAATCACTAGGACAGTAAATAACTCAATACAGCGGTTTTAAAACAAATGTATATCATCTGGCCCTATTAAAAAGTAGTTGTTATTTTTGCATCAATGAATTGAATACAGTAAAATTATCAGCATTAAAAAAATTAGATTGTGGAGAAAATATAGATACAAAGGACTAACATCAAGTTTAATGTGAAGATGTTCTTACATTCAAACACAGATCTATTCAACAAATTGAGACTGGAACGGAAACAGTGACCCAACTGTCTGAGGATGCATGAATTCATGTTGCAGCTTTGAATTGAACTGTCCACATACTGTATCAGTGTGTGTATATATCATGCCTGACTTGAGAACAAAGCCAGCAATAGAGTGGAACAGGGAGAGTAAATGGACCTATTCACAAACGAAGGGAATTACTGACCCACTGGGTCAACTGCAGTCTGGTGCCCCAGGCCTTATTCCAAAAGATACCAATTGGGGTAAGTTCTCATGTTCTTGACCTCTGCAGATGTCACAGAGGATGGGTGCAAACAGCGAGTTCCCCGATGCTTTCCAACCTATAATACATCACTAGCCATGATGTAGTCAACAGCCCGGTCTCACTGCAACACTGGACCATTGTTTGAGGAAAATGGACGGCATTGGTCACGGATAAAGGAGCGATTCATCATCTAGGCCTTGGGTGCTCTTGACAGCGTCCCCCATAATACCAAAGGTCTGTGTAGTGCCCTTCTCAAATGTACAGCAGACATCATAAACATACTTCTCCTGTTTTCTCATTACAATTGATAGGGGGAGAATTCATTTAATACCAGCTTTATCTCTTCTTACTATTCCCAATGGAAAGTGGAAGCCATGAAATTGCATCTTCCGCAATTTCTGCATCTTGCGATTTGCCCTTCACCATGAATGTAAACTACTTTTGCATTCATTGTCATGCACATCAGTGCGGCGTTAGCATGTTGATGTCATCAACTATACACGTTCACAGCATGCTATGGACTGCTGTGTAAACCACCTGCATTATAAAGCTGCCATCCAAGAGGAGGATAATAATCCTATTTATACCTACAAACAGGAAACTAACACCAGGAGTTAACACCATCACTTCATAACATCTGGTCCTGGATCTTTCACTGCTACATTTTTTCCCATAAGAAGAGCGTGTGATGGTTGGAGTGGGACAGGCTCAACAGGAATAAACTGGTAAAGGAAGGAGTTTGTGGCATGCCACCACAACACAAAAATATGCACACAGACATGCATCTCTCTCCAGCTCAGTGTAGATGGCAGGGTAGAAGCACTGACCAAAACAATTTATGTTATGTGAACCCCCATCAAACTTTCATAGGCATAATTTCTGCAAAAGGTAACAGGTCTTGACAGTCCCGCCCACACGTTGGACCTTAAGGACCTGCCGAAAAAAGGGCAAAAGTGAAGCCAGAGGACTCTTTCTTGCTGCACATGCCTGATGTTAACAGAGTCACCTGCAGCAGTCGTGGAAGCAGGTTTGGAAAGGTTTAAAAATGCAAAAAGAGCAAGATGAATAAAGAATACTGAAACAAAAAGACAAATCCCCTGTCCTCATCCCGCCCATTCATAGCAATAGTTATACTGTCTGCGGTGCAGTGGAGTGTTATCCACTCTGAGCTTGAGTTTATTCAATAAGCCTGTATATGCCTGCATCATTCATAGCTGATAGAGCTTTTTGAGATGGAACATGATGCGGGCTCCACTTTCTTTACTGGCTTTGAAAAGAAAGCTGTCTGTAAAATGATGTGCTGCATCACATTTGCTGATTATTTCATACTTTGCCTCAAAGGTAAGTCAACAGACAACATGATCTTTTTCTTCAACTGCGGTGCAGCGAGCACATGTAGGGTAGAAGGGTTGGGTGGATGTCAGTTGAGTAAGTTTTATACCATCTGATGTTTACCAGGGAACCGAACAACCTTAGACATCCTGTCTAAAATGATGCTTTCAGACATGGTGCTGATCTGAAACTCAGCATTTAAGAGCATATTCAGTAATACATACTGCACTGCATTTTCTACGGTCAACTACTTGATAAAAATTACAAATAAAATTTGCAAATATCTATCATACATTATTCAAAGAGATACTTTATTGATCAGTGAAGATCAGTTTGGAAAGGAGGATATACATTATAAATTATTTGATTTGATTATTGGTGGTGTCAAGATATGCTGATCAGACAATATAACAGATCCCTCCAGGCTTTTGTGACCCATCAGTGCACGCCACAAGTGTTTGTTTTGCCACTGACTGGCTCAGATTGTTTCTGACATCATTATGGAAGGATCCATAAGGAAATGGCCCTTTTTGTGAAAGAGATAAGTCCTTCTAATGCACAGAAACAGTAATTTAATCATGGCAGAACATACTACATTCAAACGCAACAGAAACAAAGTAAAACTTCACGAATTTTGATGTTAAAACATTGGGGGAAGAGCAAAAAACAGGGTGGACATCAGAGAAGCAGCGAGTGCAGAACCAAGATATTTTCACATTTAACTCTTCTTTTCACTGGATATTATGACTGGAGAGATTTAAAAATTTCTAACTAATTGGCAACATCTGGGTATTTGCTTATTTTTCCAGGGCCTTGCCTTTTTGGGGGCTTTTTTTCAGACTGCCTTCATCTGGTTTTGACCCCTGTCTGCATCACCATGCTGTAAGCCTTTTGTTGTACCACTGGATTTTGTGCATTAAATTGTTGAACTGCTCCATCTCTGCCTGTGGAGTCTGCGTTTGGGTCCTATCTCATGTTTTTCTGTTACCCTGCTTGTGCAGTTGTGACAGAGGCTCTAACCTAATCCCAACAGATCCACAGCTAGACTTCCGTCTGTCCAGACCCGGTTCAAAGAGTTCAAGGAGTAAAGTTAGGGCACTCCGGAGCTGCCTTTTTAATGGCAAATTATACAAATGAACAAAGCTCACTGACAGTATTTATGTACAACAATAAAATAAGCTCAAGTGGGGCTATGAGCCATGGCATTGGACCAGTGTTACTAATTAAGATGAGAGAAAAAAACAAAAAGAATGACTGAATGCCAATGACCTTAACCAACATCAAACCAAGACATAAATACTGAATTGGATTCATAAAGAAAGAACAACTGAGAGTGTGAGGCTTGAAAACAAAGTTATATACATACATATATAAATATATATAAAGAATCTGACATTAACAAATGATAATTGTTGTTTCGCCATCCTTTGAGGATCACTGTGCAGGCAACAAGGATCCTGAGACAGATGGAGGCCCATCTGAGCAAACCCACAAACCAAAAGGGCTATCAATCAAAGTCGGTGTGTTTTTGTGGGGATGGGCTGAGATGTTAGCGTTAGCATCTCCCTGTCTGTCATCAGGAAAACAATCTCACAATCTCACAAAACACACTCACAAACACAGGAGCTGTTAAGCAACCCACAGTGTTGGAGGGTTGAACAGCTGGAGAGTGGACGACCAAAATCGACTCTGTAACCTCTGTAGACTACGATCAAGCTGCACATTCACCCCGGATTAAAGAATATTTCTAACCCCTCATCCATCGCATTCTGGCTTTTACATCTTGAGAGGACAGCAACATTAGGCACCCACCAGCTTTTACAATCTAACATCTCAGCATCCGCAGGGAATTGTAGATAGTTGTTCAAGTTTTGTGCCTCGCTGCCTGGGGGGTTGGGGGTTTGGCTGTGCTCTCCAGTTGACTAATTAAAGTCTAAACAAGTGCATAAATAAATACAGATGGGGACTGCAATTCATGGGCAGCTTTGGCTCCAAGCTGAAAGGCTGGACTTACAGTAAAGTCAGTCCAGTCATCCAGACTCATCCAGTCACACAGACATGAGAGGCTGAAACAATGTGTGTGAGCCTCTGCATGCATGTGTGTGCTTGTGAGAGGGAGAAATAGAAAAAAAAAAAAAATAGAGAGAAAGAGGAAAAGAGAGACAGACACAGAGGGAGGGGATGAAAGAAATAGCCCCCCACGATGCATAGCGATGATTTGCACTGCCATATTTAGCCCAAGCTGGTTACGGTATCTCAAATCTAAGGCAATAAAGCACGGTCCCCTCCAAAAAAAGCTGTAAACATCCTGCAAATATATTGCACCATCGGAAATGTTATGCATTGTTTTCATTTACTAAACCTTCTGTAAGGTGAAGTGCTCCCTTATAACCGAGAAACAAACTGCAAAAGAAGTCATCTGCATCAAAAATATCTTTCGAACTTGAAATAAAATCTGCCTGCACAGATATGGACAAAATGACGATGAGCTATGGTGCCATTAGCAGATGAGTGGTGCAAATTCAAGAGATAGCTTTGGGAAATATGCTTATTCACTTTCTTGCAGAGAGTTAGACATGGAGATTCATAACCACCCTCACGCCTGTGTGGCAAATATGAAGCTACAGCCAGCATAGGATAAGCTGAGCTTGACATAAAGTCTGGAGGAAACAGCCAGCCTTGCTCTGTCTGAAGGTATCAAAGTCCACCTACCGACACCTCGAACACTCTGTAAATAATATATCTTGTTTGTTTAATACAAATAAAGTATATTTATGGAGTCCACTGCTGGTTGTAGCTTTATTTTTCCCATGCAGACTTGAGTCTTAAAGCAATATCAAAACAGTACAAAACTGACAAACCAAAAGACAATCTGCCCGTTAACTGTTGGCAGCAGTTATGTGTGAGGCTGTTGAACATCATGCAACAGATGTTCACACAATTATGATCCAATAAGCCATAATACGCAAATTAATACAATACCATAACATTAATAAAACAGCAGCCCATCTCTGAGTGAGTGTGACCTGCAGGACTGTGTCTAGAAGAAGTGTCTATATCTTCTTGAGAACAAGATATGACACAAGCTAAAACCTGACGCCTGCGTTATAATGAGCTTGTTAAACTATATGGGGCCTTGTTTCCAACAAGAGTGACTAACCAGCCTCTGTTACATGTACAAGTCCATAAACTTTTATTGGTTCCCACCCATTGCATCCCCAGCTATTAATTGTCAGGGTAGGTGGTGTGTTCCATTACTAAGTGCAATCTAACCTTGTTCAAAAGGAAATAGACCAAGAATATACATGTGTGATGACTCACAACACAAGTTAAGTGAGAGCATAATTCAGAAGAGAGGATACTAAATTGTTCATCGTTATCATAAAAAAACCAACACAGTTTCATTTGTCATACCTCACAAACCTTTTATATTCCATTTAACTCCCTATAGATGTTGGCTTCACTTTAGTTTACGCGCAGCCTTTGACAAATCAACACAATCAGTGTTTTAATTACTATGTAAACCACACATATTTTGTATGTATGCTGTGAATGTACTGTGGAGGCTATGCTGGGAAAAAAAATCAATGCAATTCTATAAGGTCCACTGC
Source organism: Chaetodon trifascialis (assembly GCF_039877785.1). Lineage (NCBI taxonomy): Eukaryota > Metazoa > Chordata > Actinopteri > Chaetodontiformes > Chaetodontidae > Chaetodon > Chaetodon trifascialis. The sequence goes on from NC_092057.1 coordinate 12,403,477, forward strand.
ACCTAGTGTCAAGCGTCCGTAGATCAATGGTCATGAACACCTTCTACATGTTGCACCACGCTTGATTATTTGGGTCCTTGAAGACATACGTACTAATTCACAGTATGAACGCACGCACGCACACACACACACGCACACACACACACAGCTATCAATCAATACAGTGTAAGCACTTTGCATACCAAATTTACAAAATAAAATTATTTACTTACCAGGTGAGATCAAATTGCATCGAAATCTCTCTCACCACATATTTTGATGTTGGTTTTTTGAATAAAGGAGATGCCTTAATCTTGCAGGGGCCATCTAAAAATTTCACAAAAATGGACTTGAAAGTTGAATTTATACCTGCCGTGTTATAAACTGGATGCATAGAATTTGAGGGGACTTACTGGGCAGGGAGGTTCTAACAGAAAATGCATTGCATTTTGGGGAACCCTGTCTTCTTGGTGCTTGACCCATACCAATAGATAGAATATCTTAGCCTCTGACTTACCTAGTTTGACTATTCTGTTTTCGATCGGTTTCTTGCAAGTCATCCAAATTTCAATTGCAATAGAAATCTTTGGAGCACAGACCACTGCGACCTATTATTACTTTCTGTATGCTTGTTCATCTGTCAGTTAGCAACAGAGCAAAATCAATTGGTAGAAAATTAGGAATAGCTCAAGCAACAGTATCTCAGATGGTAATGACTGTTGTGTTTGACCAGAGGGTTGGTGCTTCGATCATATAAAGGTCTTAAAACAAGACAGTGAACCCCAAGCTGCTTCACAAATGGATGGATTTGGACAATTTGGATGGAAAATTACAATTAAAGTAATGTAACTTTGTTTTTGTTTGTTTTTTTTGATGCGGACAGCAACACCATGTGGAGATTTATAAGGCTTATCATGTTTTGGATCGTAACTCCTGAAACATGGAGTGCAGATACCACCGCAGAAACAAAATGAATGACTGGCGTCTTCTTTCACTATATTTATTTTATTATTATTATTTATTTTAGGTTTGTTGCTGTGCCACATTAGAATATTCATTCCAAGAACCACATCTTTGTCCTTCTTTTGCCGCCTGTCATTTGCATCCACTGACTTGAATACAGACTCATACTTGTTTACATTTCAGCCCTGAAGCATGGGAATGACTTGTGCGTGTGGAGTGAATACATCATTTACTTCTGTCTCTGATATTGATTCATGCCCTACAGCCTTTTGTGGCTGACAAAAGATAGACAGCTCGCTGGCCTGCTCCCAACATGCCCCCAGCACACATCACTAACACGACTGATAATGTAGCCTCAAAACTTTTAACTTTAATGCTAAGCTTTTAAAACCCCATCAAATGTTAATCAAAATGCCGGCAATAAGTGATGACATACTGTCACAAACAGATGTCTGACATATGGTTATATACACTGACAACTAACAGAAGTTCATGAAGGCTGGGAGGTCTCATTTAGGAAAAAACAGTCAACATTTGTCCGCTGAAGAAAAGCCAGTCAAGCGCTGGCCATATCAGTAATGTGATAAACACAATTTTACCAAGAGTAAAATAAAAATCGAATTAATAAAGTTGCTGTGCCACCTGTGTAAGAATGCCCATCCTTAATTTGTATCATGTAATTCGCTCCTATCACTCTTGCTGTTGTGGGATGCCTTCAGATATTTAATAATAAATATAAATAAACTGATTTTTCAGTCACATGAACATAATCAGTGCGATTTATTAGTCTCATCTTGAAAGCGGCTGTATCATGCCAAAGAAAAAAATAATCAAATTGAGAGCACAATAAAGTAATTTGTTGACACAAATTATTAAATTGAGCATGGATTACTAATTTGAGAGCACAGGTAAACACACTCAAACCTTCAGAAACAGCAGGCTGAGATACAGAAAGTGTGTGTGCAGATACCATATAATCATATCAGCCAATCAGATACACAGATATGGAGAATGTTAAATCTGCAGTCACATGCATGTGGATGGGACATACCATGTAACTTGAGCCATTCTAAAACAAACAGGAAACTATGCCAGTGACCTGAAATAATTCACCCTTTGGAGAATTTCCCTATAATAAATACAAGAGAGATCACCTCTTTACTGAAACATCACTTGATTCCAGAAAGCACTTGAAACATGTTGATGTGCGCTGGAAAAAAAAAAAAGTTCTATTTGCATATCTCAACTGTACTGGCACAATTTTTGCCCGCCACTAGGAAAACAAGCAGACTCAAACATGAAGACACACACGCTGGAAGGCTTTTTAAGGCATTTTGGTTCTGAGCTCCTCTCTCTGGTTTGAAGTGGCCAGGTTTCCACTGTAAAAAGGTGATCTCACACATTTCAGCGCACCAATCTGAACTGAGCAATATCTGAATCAAAATGTGATGACAGTTGTGTGTTTGCTTGCTTAAGCTGCCAGGCCACTGTCAGTTAAATCTGATCAAAGCCACACACTCAGTCGCAGTGCTTAAAGAGGAACTTAACAGCAGGCTGAAAGGTAGTTTTTCACTGCCCTCTCTGGTTGAAAGTCTGTGTCGCCTCTGACCACAGCCAGCTTCACTGATGTGTGTGCTCAGTTGTACCTGTAGTCAGACTCAACAGCGATGTCACAGGGGTACTGGATAACACATGTACATCACTGCAGCGAGGTGAGAAGTCAAACCCCTGAATACAAAAATACACATTTTTTTCAATACTTTCACTTTATTTTATGTGTAGTCAACATTTAATGTAATAGGGAAAAAGTTTTTCCTCTTTTTTCAGGGGCTTTAATGACTCTGTAATGAATGTGTGTTATGCATAGAAATTACATTTCCCTTAAGGGACAACAAATAACTAAACTGTATTGTTAACGACTCACAAAAATCCATGACAAAAACCGTATTTTGTGCTGCACCCTGTAACTTAAACTTAATGGCAGCAGTGCCACCAGGGTGAAACATGGCTCCAGAGCTCTGAAACTGAACTTTGTTTTATGATGAAATACATGCATAAAGCATGCTTTATTAGCATATTGAATACATAAGTGATCCAGGTCCCTGATATAAATGAGGCATACATATACATAGATGGTGATAAACAACATAAAGGAATATTTCACCATACAAAATGATGCTATGTTAAAACATATATGCAGACAGGTATCATAAATGTAAATCGCATTAATACACATAGAGCACAGTACATCTCTGCCACTGTACCAAAGGCAGACTGCACAGTGCTGCACCCCCTGCCCTCACTCGGCCACTCAACGGCACCAGTAACAATCAAAAGAATTAAGGGTGCCATTCTGAGCAATTATGAAATTTAGTGGTCACATTGTCAGAATGATTTGGCCAAAGAGGAATGATTCAATTAATACACCACGGCTCATTAGCCATTTTCTCCTTTGGCCAGCGGAAAAGGCAGTCTTGAAGGTACCAAATGACCAGTAATGTGGAGTGTAATGCAATTTGATTTTAGAGTTATTAGATGATGAGAGAGAGACAAGGAGAAAGAGACAGAGAGACAGGCAGAAAGACTAAGAGAGAAAGGGAGGAAAATAAATTAAACAAATTGTTTCCCTAATTATGTTTTTTGCCTTCCCTGTTCCCTTGCTGCTCTGTTTGTCATTTCATTCTCTGTGAGTATTCGTCCATAGCAGGGAGGGGCACAAGTGGAGGGATAAGTGTCTCATCATATCAACTGCTGTATTACTTTGCACAAAGTCACCATTGAATCACAGATAAATAATGCCAAAAGGAAGATAAACTGGCCTGTCAGCTCAGCTCAAATGTACTGGCAGGGACTGCCATAAATAAGGTGGGTAGAATCCTGCACCTGCCTATGCTTACACACACACACACACACACACACACACACACACACACACACACACACACACACACACACACACACACACACACACACACACACACACACACACACACACACACACTCATATGTGCAGGACAGATACATTATCTCTCTCACCCTTGGATCTATCTAACAAAGCTAACAATGACAAGGACAGCATGAGCGCAGCTAGAACAGAAATAATTCAAAACAAATATCAACCACTGACTCTTGTCTCTTTACAATAAATTATAGCACCAATCTTATCTCTTTGGCTGCGGGTGAGGACTATGCTGATGGCAACCATGCCACTCCCTGGATCATTAAACTGATTAGTGTTGCCCAAACTGTTCCCCTCCCCAACAGTGCAGACAGACAGTCAGAGGAAAGACGGCCTGTGTATTGATGCAGACTGTGGGTACTTCCAAGCCAACAGGAAAGGATTTCTAATATTCTCTTAGTGAATTTTAAACAGTTCAGTCAAGAGTTTACTTCCTAACAGTTAGCATGAAACTGGCTAACCGCATTTGTTGCATCATGATAAACACATGACATGACACTATGTTGTCTTACTCAGAATTCTCCATCCGCAGTCTCCTTAGTTTGACCCATCCGGAGTCCTTGGAAAGTTTCAGCAGCAATGCCACGCGATACACATAAAAAGGGAATCACTTTGAAGTCAAAGTACTGTAACTGATTCTTACAAGCCAGACCTATATGCTCTCCAATACCTCTGCTGCTATGAGCAGGAGAGACCTGAAAGCTCCATTTAGCTCCGACTTTTTGGTAACATTTTATATTAAGGTATGCATATACGCCTTATATGTGCATATTAGCATGCACATTAGTAGTATATTGGTTCTTTATTAATCATTAAAAAAAAAAAAAACACTCATTAATGCCTTAATCTGAAGGTTAGAGTTATTTAGGGTTGAAAAAAAGCAACTTCCTTATTTACTATGGATAAGCAGTAATTAGTTATTGAGGTAAAACTCTTATTTAAGGGCCTAGTAGTTGCAGAATACGATCATGCAGAGTAAGGAATCAGTAAGTGATTTATGACGACTAATAAAGAGCTAATATGCGATTAATATGCACGCTAATAAGCAAATACATAATGGTGAATATGTGTAGATATAAAATGTTAGCTGACTTTTTGTTCAAGTCAAGAACCACTGCCTGAAGTAAGCAGGCTTTCATACTGCAATATGTGTTACACTCACATTGTTCATACAGTGGAAGCAATGTGCACTTGTACACGGACTCACTTAGTGTGTACATGGCTAATCTCGAAGCTAGCTGAGCCTGGAATCGCAGGAACGAGCTGGCAAGCTATTTTCCACACACTGTTTTATGACTGACAGAAAAAACCTGCCAAACCTACTGTCCTGGCTGAGAGATAGTTAACATCACTGTCAGGTTCTTTAAATGTCCTAAAATAGTACCTTTGAGCAGCCTTTTCAGCTACTCATTGGGCAGCGAACAGCAAGAGAGAAACTGGCAAGCTTCAACAATAAATAATCCAATCTCTGTTTCGTACACAGTTTTTAAAGCAGCCAAATGTGATTAAAGTTGGAAAAAAACACGAGGCTCTACTGAATATGTTCTATTTTTTTTTCCCTAGAATCGATCAACAATTCGGGTACGCTCAAGGGAAAATGGATGCTGAATTATAGTTTTTAGTCACTTTGTGGATATGTCCTAAACCCTTTCTTCAATCCTCTGGGCTCAACTGCAGGACAGATGAAAGGAAATAGCATTCAATTTTAGCAATCAGGTTTCTTCTGTGCCACCATGAGCGTGAAGGATAATTAAGGTTTAGTTGGACTCAGGCTTCAGTTCACATGGGACAGTTAAGCGAATGCTTGAATTTTCATACCCACTGAAACCTCTAATTTAGATCCTCAGTCTAATGGCACTCTACATCTCCATCTCCAGAACCCTCTGAGGGGTCCTGCTGGAGCAACTATGATTAAAAGAAAAATAATCTTTCGCCAGGCTAGTGTGAAAACTATCACAAAAGCCCACTTAATTACAAAGGGAGTGGGGCCGCATGGTCAATTTCAAGCTATAGGCTCCCCACTAAAAGACTTTAATTTTAAGAGCACATAATCAGAAGATGTACCGATGTCTGTGGTTAGAAAGGCAGCATGATCAGTGATGACAACCCCCCTCCTCCACCTGACAAACTCATATCTCTGCCTCTTGCCCCTGGAGCATGCCAACCTAGCAGCTGGCAGGGAGCTGATGGATGGCAGACGACCAGCAGCTGAGCCAATGCTGCTCTTCTTCCTTCAGTCTCTGAAGTCTGGCTTGGTTGTTTCCATATTTCTACTCCGTCACTGCTCAGCACAGGGCTACGAATGTTTCTGCCTTTGATCTAATATTTTATTTCCATCCATTCTTATACCTCATCCGGGGATTTAACAAACATTTAATGTGTGTTGTTGCATCCAAGGATTTTTTCCAACTGCTGTACATCCACACCCTCCACACCGCCAGCCCCATCCATTCTCCGGTTAAACAGTCTGCCCCCTTAGTCCTCCCAGTTGGCAAGTGTCCTCCATTTCCTCATTCCTTCCTGTTTCTCTGTGGGGCCTCCGTTCCTGCTGATGTCTGTGGTTCGGCCCATGGCGCAGCCCCCTCACAGCTAGATGCAGCTCAGCCATCACACACATCAAATCAGAGTAAAGAGCAATCGATAGAATGCGGTCTAATGTTTATCAAAGCAGCAGACGTCCATCTGTGCACGAGCTCCTGCAGAACGCTGCAGTGGTTAACCTACACTGAGACTGCTCCTTTTCTCCTGGTTGTAGAAATGAGAGGGAGATTGTTTGAAATCTAGAGAGATGCTTATTTTTAATTATGCATTGAGTTGGAGCAGGGAATGCATAATGTGAGCTGCATTCATGGAGGGAAAGTGTAATGACAAGTCAAAATGTATTTACTGCCCCCACAAAGAACAGATTAGTACATAGGGGCTAATTCACATAAAGATGATAAAACAGCAGTGCTTTGATCTTATTTTGGGAGCACATTAAGATTATATACTATTATTTCTTTCAAAACAACAATGCTTTGATGTTATATATCAGGAAGGACGAGTGTTTGCGCTGGTCTTTTATCACTGGGGAGGCTCACGCCGCCATTATTCTACTGTAAACATGTCTTAAACGCACAGTATGTAATATATCTATTTTATCTATTTTGTTGAGGTGTGTACTGACATCATCCCAAAAGCTTCTGACAAATTTTCAAACCCAGAGAAGTCCATAATTTTATTCAAGGTAACAGTGCCTTTCATTTGGTAGCCCTTCCATGGCCATGCAAGAAAGACCAAATAAAATCTGAGAACGAGAGGATCACAACAGAATGTAACATGAACAAAACTTTAACACATTACCTCGTCCGTGAACATTTCTGTCCACATCAGATAGACTGTTCATCATTGATTGAGAGACCCCTAGCAACAGAAATTACATTGCAACTATCACATTTCATACACTGAAAACAGAAAACAAAGTCATATCTGGTTGTGATTTTTTAAGCTATTTTATCTTGTTTAACTCCTAATGGCTTGGATTTTATTTACTTTCCTTATTGTTTTTACTGTAAAGCATGTTGCAACTTTGCTTTGAAAGGTGCTGAATAAAGAAATGTATCATCATTATTATTATTGTTACAATGAGCCACTGTGGCAAAAGCACATATGGATTTTGCTACAACAGGAACTTTGTATTCTGCTAGCCTGCTTACTCATGCAGTAGCCTCCAAAGCAAGTCTTATCGAGATGGAGAGGTTCTGGGGGCATTTTGAGAATGCTTTAATCACATTTAAAGCCACAGAAACACGAAGAGACGTCTCTCTCTCTCCTGCATTGTCTTTGCATGCAGGGGAGCAAAGGCATGTAAATAAAAACCTTCAGCGTGTGAATGATATTTTGCGTTACTTCCCGTCACACATGAGCAATAGTGCAGCAGCAGCAGCAGCAGCGGTCCTTTGAGTAACACAATCAAGCCAACAAAACAGCAGCCATTGTGGTGGTGGAGAGCAGCAGGACACAAGCCCCTGGGTCCCTGTCAAGTATTATTACTTGCTGCAGTATGCTGTCTAGTGGCAGACAAGCAAATGAGCATATGAGAAGTGTTAAATCTGCTCTCCTGCATGTACTTCTCATGCTCTTTTTAAGCTCCCGCAGATTCCTCGGTGAAAAGTTAACAACAGCTGTGTTGTAGGCGAAGCACGAGAAGCGCTTGTGTTTGTGTGCGTTTGTGTGCGCACATGCATGCATCTGTCCATACACTGTTTGTTAATAGAAATGCCCAGGGCTCACTTATAGTGGCAAATAGGCTTTATTGCAAGATGCAGAGAGAGAGAGAAAGAGACATTAAAATGAAGCATGCAGATACACATTTTTCAGGCGGTGCATGACCCACATGGTGTGGACCAGTTTCTCAACCGCAGACAAAAAGCAATCATTATTTTAGCACTAGGGCGGATTAGCAAGGCTTACCAGGAATTTTATCACTCTTCCATAATATGCTGCATGGTATTAGCATAATGCGAAAAATGATTAGACACCCTTTATCTCTGAATCACATAGGGTAACTATGCAATTATTAATAGGAGCCATCCTAAACATGCCCTGCTATATGTGGAGCTTATCATGCCATTTGATAAAAAAAAAAAAGATGCTTGTCACAACGCAGGACAGAATCAGGTTGAAAATGACTGCTTTTGTAAAAGAGGCCCCGACACTCTCAGAAACCATTTGAAGAGCCACCTACACTCACCCACACTGTCTCCACTTCTGATCAGATTTAGATGCTGTGGTAGTTTTGTTGCAGCTAACGACGGGCTGCAGAGGATAATTTTCAAATTCAGAACAGACACACAGACAAAGATTTTTTGATTTAGACAGTGCTGTCATCCTAATGTCACTGACATCACAACCTTAAATCAAAGGAAATTTCACAATCCAGCACTTCAACAAAAACAACAAGGGAGGTAGAAGTACATGGCTTATATTTTGCTGTTCACTTCCACCTCACAGCACAGTAGACTTGTCTCATAGTACTGTCCATACTATGAACAATACAAGAATATAACAGCAGCAATAAGGAAACAGACTCTGCCAGTGCTGGAGAAGACAAGTTGAGGTAATAGTCAAAAACACAACTTTTTCCACAGCGCTGCATGGACTCGGCTTTGTCAGTGTTTAAAAGGTGAATCAGGGTGGGCACATCGGCCACCAGTTGAACAGCGGAACGGAGAATGAAAGCGAACATGTTGCTGTGGAAAAACAGCATCTTGCCTCAATTTTCAATATTTGTGTATTTACTTCTGTCTCAGCTCATTTATTCCTTAATGGCTTATTTACAGCGTGGTATTTATCATTTAACTAAAGCTATACTCGTACAGACAGTACAGCAGTACCAGTGACACTATACTATCAAGAATAATAAACGAATGAAGACACAGGAGGCGGAACACAAGTGTATGTGAGGTAAAAACATAGCAGAACAGTCGAAATTTGAAATTTCCTCTTGCGGGACGAATAAAGGAATACTGAATTGAAATCATCAACAAGACTGTATTTCTGTCCATCCATCCATTGTCTATACCCGACTATCCCTTTCCAGGGTTGCGGGGGGGCTGGAGCCTATCCCATCTGTCAACGGGCGAGAGGCGGGGTACACCCTGAACAACCATTCACGCTCACACTCACACCTAAGGACAATTTTGAGCATGTTTTTGGTCTGTGGGAGGAAGTCGGAGTACCCGGAGAGAGCCCACGCATGCACGGGAAGAACATGCAAACTTCACACAGAAAGGCCCCGCCCAACCCGGGGATCGAACCGGCGACCTTCTTGCTGTGAGGCACGTGCACTACCTGCTGCGCGGTTAAATGTTCTCCTCATATTGACAATTCATAAATACAAAAAAGCCATTACTTTTTTTCCAGCAATAAAGAAAAGAATATAAAATAGCATACACTCACACATTCTGCTTCTGCTACCCCTGCTCTTCTAATCAATTCCCTTTGACATGATTTAACTGTGTCGTTCAATTGGTGCCTGGTGTGGTCCTAAAATTTTAGAGTACTGTAAATGTTTAGAAATGCTTTCGAATGCTGGAAAATAAAGGGGATCCCTATGAAGAGCATATGTACACAAGAGATGATAGGATCGTGAGCAGCGGGTTTCTAAGCCCATGGAGGAGCGCTGGTGCCAGTCTACGTGTCCTGAAAGACTTCAATGTCCCAGACAACTGGGAGAAGCTCCAGTCAAATATCAGCTGCGTTTATTGAGCTTAAAAACAACTGAAGTCAATACAGAATGGCGTCATCAAGGCCAATTTATCAGATCTTTTATGAAAACATAAGCTATCTATGCCTCTGCATTATATTCCAAAAACATTAAGTGCCCTTAATAGACTCACGCATGATGACTCTACTTTAAAAATAAACACAGCTGTGTCAGGCTCGTCATGTCTTCAAGGCTGAAGGCTGCTGGCAGCTGATGGAGGCGATTGGTCCTGTAGGCTGAGTGCTTGTAAAATCAGTACAGAGAGGCAGTTGTGTGCTTGTATGCTCCTACCTGGTCCACAGGTCATGTGGCTGGCGCAGCTCGTTGAGCGCCACAGTTTACCTGAACTGAAATGAGACGCTCAGAGGAAATTATTCAGAGCAGACGTTTAAATATATTGGACAGATTTTCCCAGCAAAAAAAGCAGTAATTACCGGTTAATGGAAACCCTGCCATGGAGACTGATGCTCCCCTGTTGTCTCTTTATGTGTTTGGTCAAAAATAGGACTTTCTGTTGGCTTGCTTTGATTACTATGTAACCTGCTGTGAAGCTGGGAATTGCTGACTCTTTGTGGCCAGTATGTCTTGTTATTTTGCTCCCTCAAGATGACATGGAGGGTGTAAAAAACGTCTTTGACAGCATGAAAAGATAAACAAAGAGCAATGGAATCAGAAAGATGCTTTCTTTTTCTCTCAACTTCACAACTCCAAGACCTGCTGTCTACCATCCTTTTAAGTAGGGCTTTTACATCTCAACCCTACACCCATTCACACTCATGATTCAGTTTGTTTTTTCTTTCCTCTGAGTTCTAGCTGACAGTGCATCCGTGCAATTCTTGCTCTTCCTTGCCTTGTTGCAATTTCATAAAGAAAGATTTGAAACAGAGAGGCTCTATGTGTCAAGTGAAGTGTCATGAAGAAAACCGGCAGGGTGACACTGCCTAAAATCATTGTGGCAGCTTCAAACATGTGTTTGTAACCGTGAAATGGAGCATAGAAAAGAAATCAAAACACATGCTGGATGCTATTCTCACCAAATAAATGTAACAAACACCATGAAAGGCACTTTCGGTTGACTAGAAAAATATCTGCTGACGGAACACAACTTCATTAGCATGTCTTTCAACGATAGCAAGATGACAGATCGCAAGAAATTGTTTTTTTTCCCTTCTTATCTCCACCGTCTATGTGCTGTGATTACTGATACCGGTGTCTTTCAGTGATTCCCTGAGCTTGACTTTCATCAGTGGGAGACAGTCCGTCTGACTGACCCGTTTGAGTAAAGGTGAGTAGCATCACATAGGGCCCAAGGCCAGTTCTACAAAGAAGTGATGATTAAAGAGGTCGGGAGGGAGAGAGTTCCACCAGCAGCAGGATTGGCCCTCACTTCCTTTCTCCCTGTCTGTCTCCTGCTTGCTCATTCACACCTTCTTGCTAATACTTCTCTCAGTATCTTCCTATCCACTAGATCTACAGAATCCCTTTCTTCCTCATTTCTGCACCTCCTCTGATTCAACCCCTACTAACCTCTTTTCAGCATTTCCCCTCCTTTGCTCAGACAGACAGACAGACAGTTTTCTTCAGAGCTTTTCAAGTTTATTTAAGGGTGAAGCCTGGTTTCTTTAAGATGAATGTCATAAAATATGGAGACAGGGAGTTTTCAGATTTGGCAGACACACAACACAGAGTCCAAATGCAATAGCTATATCACCTTAATATGGACCATAAATACTCATATTTTCTATGTGTAATTATTAAATTCATTAATTAATTAAATAAATTGTAATGGTTCAACAGACAATGCAAATTCAGTTAGGAATTGTATATTTGCTAGCAGCAATATTACTTAGGTCCATGTGGCATGGCTCGTGACTCATATAGTTATAGTTATATTATTATAAATATGTCTCTCGGGAAAACAGTGCTTAAGTAAAACATCTTCATGCACAGGGATTTGCATGGATCAGTCTGGGGCTTCTGAGCTTCACATTATTACAAGCCAGGCCAGCGGTTTGCTATGTGGTATCAAAACATACCACCCTTGACCAAATATTGATTTTCAATATTTTCTACACTAATGCCTGTTGCAGTGCATATCAGAGGAGTCATATTGTAAAGCATGCTGATGATAGCCGTTTGGAGGGGTAGTTTAACCAAGGAAATGTAGTTGTTGATTTTGTGTATTTGTGTTCATTTAATTAATTGCGATTTAATTGCAGTTGTCGTCTGGGTAAAGTGCTGGATGACAAGACAACTGATGCAGACGTTATCTCGAGAGAAGTAAAATGTCTTTCATCTTTTTCAAAAGAGATTATTTCTTTTAATGTGTGTTCAAGTCTGCCACCAATTGTTGGGCATATGTTTTACTGCATAAGTTTTGCTTTAATTTTGCTGTTAGTTACTGAACTGGGGCCGTCTGTGCTCCTTAAATTTTAGGACATGAGAACTGTTTAACAACCTGCCCAAGAAGGATAAAGCGAGGTAGAGGAGCTCTAATTATGAAGATGATATAGAGAGAAGATGTCCTAAGTAGATGTGATAATAAGTTGAAATAAGTCAAATGAGATCAGTTTGCTGAAGTCTGGGTGGATATGATCATATCCAGTGACATTTTCTCTGTCTTAGCATCTCTGTATATATGGGTATGTGCTTTCTATGACACAAATACCATGAGATTGGTGCAAAAATTCATGTTTCAAACTATTATGTATACAGCTCAAGGAAATACTCTATAAAGCTGCATGACATTAAATAATTTAAAAAGCAGTGTGCATTTTTCATCATATGGAACTTGAAATAGGCTTGTTGCTACTGTCATTTCCTGGCATGTTTTCTAACATTAGCTGGGGGGAAAAGACATTGACAGGAATCTAATTACATCAAACAGAATTTACTTATCAAAACAAAGTAGCTACAGAAACATTACCACTGGTGATGACTAGAGATAGCCATTGACTGAACAATGTTTCAAACAGAATAGATCTATAGACACTGTGTCTGGGGACAGGGAGATGGCAAATCGTGTTATTCAAAACCAGCAATTCATATCAGCATGAGCATGTAGACATACAGATGGTAAGAGATGTCCCCTGGTTGCTCCTATTATCACTGCAGCAAGTGAAGATGGGGGGGGGGGGGTACCATGACAATGACACAAGCAAGCATTTAAGTTTTGGAGAAAAGTACAACATGCACATCAAAAGATGTAAGCAAAAAGCAAGAACATTTCTGAGGACAAGTCCCGAGTGGATCCAACATTGTACGCCATCACACAATCAGAAAACAGGCATATAGCCTCAACGGGAGACCCCACATGAACACTGCCGGTGAGGTATATATAACAGTGGCTGAGGAAGAAAAGACAACAGATGAGGCAAAGGGCAGAGTTTGAGAGAGAAGGAGAGAGGGAACGATTCGAGACAGACAGACGGAGATGAATGAGGCAGAGCTGTACAGAGCATGGTTGAGTATGGATCAGTTGATTGATTAATGTCACTTTTGGGGCATCAGAGAATATGGATGAGTGCAGGCTCCGAGGCCATTTGGTAGTCAAATGTAATGCGATTACCATGACACACCAATATATTTGTGCAATTAAAGCAGAAGTATTGGTATAGTCAGGAAAAGGACGAGAGTCAATTTCAATCAGGATGGAAGTCCCAACTACGCAGGGCTGTCTACCACGAGTAACTTTGACAAATTGTGTGACACTTTTCGCAGACATGAGTGTAAAGATGAGAAAACAGTTCATTTAAGAGTTGTTAATGAGGACGGACATTTGATATAGTCAGACTAGTTGCTATAGGTACCGCTGTCAGAGCTGCATCAAAAGACGACAGGTTGGAATTACTCAGAAAGCCTGTTACTGTACAAGCAGCCGCACATGGCCTCAAGCAGCGACTTAAATACAAAAGATATAACTGACCTTGCATGAGTGCTGTGGGGATGAGGCACTCAGCAGACAGTACTGGTTTGAGTGTCACTCAGAGAAACAAGAATGTTACAAACCTGAAAAAATAACTTAATACATAGGTTGTATGTACAGTGTGTATGGATTACACAGTATGTACAGTGTGTATGTATTACACAGTACGCACTGTAGGGCTGGGCGATATGGCTGAAAACGATATAAGTGTTTTATATCGGTCGATATCGATAATTATTGATATTTTTTATTACCTATTTATAATAAGGACCAGGAGAAAAATACATTCAATTTAAACATTTTTATTTTAAATTTATCCTTCCTACTGATTATAATCCCCTCAGCTATCAAGGCAGAAAGGAAAGGAAATGTCAACACAACCATGGAAAACACTCAAATAATACATGTAAATAAAAGTGTAAAAATGTAAACAGAGAGAAACCTGAGAACTTTTTTTCTGCAGGTTTAGTGCCAGTACAGCAGTCCAAAAAAACTGCCATACTGGCGAGCTGACTTTCCCTGTTTTATCGTCAATTTCTTCGCTCGCTGCAGCGCTCACTTTCTATTTCTCATCTCACTCCTCGCAAACAATCAAACACAAGACGAGATGGCGCAACCAAACTTGATAATGTTACATGATTGGCGTGTTAGCATGTCACTCCCACTGCTCAGTGATTACTCCGTACGTTGCTCGGTTACCTGAGAGCAAGTGCCTTTGTTCATGCAACCAACCTCGCTTCGCAACTTCAGAAAAAAAAATTATCGAATGTTATATCGAATGCATGTTTTATTGATCTTGATTACGTGTCTATCGCGAGACATATCGCTATCGTTTTATCGCCTAGTCCTAATGCACTGTATGCATGTTGAGACTGGGAACAAATAGAATCATTCTTTCCTTTGTTTGCAAGAAATGAAAGACTTAACCTTGATATACTATATATACACTGATGAATATTAACATAAGGTCATAACAGTCGGTACTAGACAAAGCAGATTGAAGTGTGTATTTTACTTTAATATTTATTTATCATTGTTATAACCATCTTTCATTCTTGCAGGCACTTGCTGGTTTCCATGAATTTCAGTAAAATTAATAGATGTAGCTCTAAATTACACTTAAATGTCCTGAAATAGTGCATGTTTGAAATATATACTTTGTTATACAATAACACAGGTAGGGATTTACCACCTGCTGGATTCTATTTCATTATTAACTTTCATTATTATGTATGACATATAACTGGACGCTTAACAATGATTTGCTGTGTGAATTAAATCTGTGTTGAGCTCCTTGTGGATGCCTGACAATAGGGTCTCTCTATTTATTCCAGCAATTGCTTTGTCCTTTCCAGGGACCCATGCGGTGCCTCACTTTGCACCTGTGGCGAAAATCCTGTTCTGTGTTCCACATGGATTTCACTTCATTTCATATAAAGCACTTTATTTTATTTGTTCATGCATGCTGTCCTCATCAAGTGTCATTCCCTCGAACATAAACTTAGCTATAGGCTATGTACTTGTAAATACTCATCAAACTAATCCTTTATGGAATGGGGTGCTTGCTGGATTTGGCAGATTAGGGACATTTCTGAAACTGCTGATAAAAGAAAAGTTAAATGCACTGGTAAGTGTATAAGCTCTATAAACAAATATCAGCATGTGCTGTAAATGTAGAATCTGTGGACAAGGACACGATTTCGGTTTCCGTTTATAGTCCATTTGTAGTGTGAGTTATGTTGACCAATCAGGCTTTGGTTGCATGCAGGTGAGTTGCAAATGAAGGCGGAACAAATTAGTCGAAATACACCGTCAGAACCAAGCTGCTATCTTCTGATGATGATTTAGCTTTTTATTAGATTGTTTCAATTTATCTGCATTCATATGCAGCTATCTGTTTATTGGTATTAGCCAAAATGCCCTTGGAAAGTGTCTTTGCTAATCAGACTGCAGACAATGACTGCACACGGAAGATGAAGCATTGGCCTGGATATCCTTTCTCAGTACTCCTGGTTTTCAGTATGTGAAGGGTGTAAACCGAAAAAGGTTAGGTTTGTGTAGAGGAGGTTAATATTGCAGCGACATAAGAAACAAGATAAAAAATTTAAAAATCATGTATCTCAGTTCACTGTTCTGTCTTGTACTGTAGCTGGCAGGAGTTTTCATGTGTTGAGAAAAAAGTGGAAGGAAGGTGATCAGGTTTCACAGTGGGTGTTGAAATGGAGCTATCATGGAAGAAGAATCAGTTTTCCAGATTCCAGAGTTTCTCTTTTGAACCCGTTCCTCTGGAGGGACTTAAAGAAACGATTTTCATGACCTTGCCTCGAGCTCCTGAGGAAAGTTGTCACAGGTGTGTTAAAAGTTTCTCTTTCTAACTCCTGTCACACTAAAAATCGCTGTCTGTCTCTGTCGTTTGTTTCTAAACAATACCTATTCTTCATACTTCTGTCCATTTAAAAGAGTGAAGCTATGATTGTCACTTGATGTGTGTGGCTTGGTGTGTTAGGCATTTAAGCTGTAATGATGCATCACAGGGAAAAAAAACTGGTAACAAGCCGGAATGGATTTCAAATACAATTCAGCCTCAAAGATTTTTTTTCTTAACAAATGTTGAAAGTGTAATGATTTAGATTTTCTGGTGGCATGGTGAGCTAATGACTTTCAGCTCTCTCTATGGCTAGATATAAAATATCTTCTCATATATATTGTTAGATGGAACACATTTGTCCCCATGTTATTATTTATTGATTTGTAGAGGGAGAGACAGGGAGAGTGTGCGTATATGTGTGTGTGTGTCCAAATGCTGTGTCTAATCCTATACTGTGGCTTGCCCCAGTGGCCCCTCTTCTCGTCTAGGCCTAAATGGAACAGGTGGGGAGCCGGGAGCCTCTTGGGGCCGGCCTCACACCTCACTGGTGCCCACACTTAAATTGGCTTCTTCTTCTGCTGTTCCACACCAGTAATTACCCTCCCCAGCCCCTGCCAGGAACAGGAGAAATGAATGTAGACAAATAAACAAATAAATGGAATGCCTGAGGGGAAGAGTCACAGTACTTTGCACCCACTTGTTCAAACTGAGTATAGAGGTATGAAAATCAGTGGGGATGTCGAGGGTATCACAGCGTTTTGTAACAACATCTAAATGCACATGCATGCACACATGCATCAACAGTCTGGGTTTTTTCTCAAAACATTCTGGCATTATGTAACAGAAAAAAACAGGATGTTTCGAAAATAAAAACTCAAGAGTATATTTAACAGTCAGCTGGATACCTGCGAGTGATGGGTGGAAACATCAGTATGGCGTCCCACTGTGTCCTGACTGTATTTGGCTTGTCTAACAGTAGAGGTAACAGTAATCATCACTTCTTTTTTTAAGCTGTGGTTTTAGGGAATGAGCATGGAAGCCGTTGTGTCTTTGCAGCTGTCTGGGGAGCAATATCTGAGATACCTGCTGTGCCTCATGTCAGAACAACCCCAGTCAAAATCACACGACGACTCATGTGTGTCCTTGTACTTTAGGCTGTCAACACACCCCTCTGCCTCTCGGGCTATCCATTTTCTCCCTTCAGACTGCGCCATTAACTTAGACGGGCCGTGTTTAAAGGGCTTTGCCTACGCCGCTGACACCCTGTCAAAGGCTCTGAGATTTCCTTTGTCACCTGCCTGTCTGTGACAGACCGATGCTGAGCATGACAACGTTTCGAAGGAAAACAGTAACAAGTGGCAGAGAAAACCAATAGCTTCAACCAGTTCATAACGGTGAGGAAAAGGTAGGACCTGCATCGAAATGACTCAAATCTGAACCAGTCTTTGAGTGTAAATGATCGGACTGTATTGTCCTGCTATGTAGTATCAGCGAGTCACGGTCATATGGGTTACGTAATATAAACATTTCTTAAAAGGCTGTGCTATGGGTTATGTATTATGGATTTTGATCACAAGCATATGAATTCTAGTTTTGTCGTATTCCACTGATACAAGTTCAGATGTTGTTTGGGGGAATGTGAGACCCCTTGTCATTATTTTAATACTGTAGTCATAAACAGAGGAGGAGGATGGCAATTACTGAGATTCAAAAACAACTCATGTACACAAACTCTAACTAGGCCCATGATACCCCAAGACATGTAAACAAACAGCACAGCTGGATGTAAATGATTTCAGCGCTCTCATCTTCAAATTTTAGTTTAAATCTCTTGCCTGAAACAATAACAACAAGCCGGATAATCATGTTTTAATCTGCCTTGTGTCCTGATGTCAGCAGATAATGATATTCATTTTCATGGGTGTGTTGCAAAGACAAAAGCCCCCTAAATCAGGGTTTGCGCCCAAGCCTCAAGCCAATAAGTCATTGAGTTTGAGAAAGCTTGAAGGGAGAATCTGGCAGTGTTGTGGGGGGTGGTGGGACGGGAGGGGGTTGCTATGCCAATTTGCACCACCCGAGCTCCACAATCTGCCCGTCCAGATTGCTCTTCGGACCCACTTGTCTCTCAGTTGGGAAATGATGTCAGGTGGCAGCAGAAGATTGTGGGTTGCTGTGTAAGATTATGAATCATATATGATTGTGGAAAAAAAAGTTGCGGTCAGATTAAAAAAATTAGTTAGCATGTCCAAAATTCTGAGACAATTAAGTTCATGTCTACAAAGCTGAATGACAAAGGTCTGATGACGACGCCACTTCTTCTTAAATTCACTGACAAAAAGGAAACAGTGATTTAACCACAATTAAGACTAAATATATTATAATTTTCGTTAATTAATAACAACCTTAACCAAAATGTGAAAGTTGGACAAACTGTGAGCTGAGCACAACAATAAACAGAGACAGTTTTGTTAGCTTATCTAGACAATGTGCCACAACATTGCCAGTACTAACTAAAGATGGTGGCTGTGGAAGCCTCAGAAATAGATTTTAAAAACTCAACACCCACAGAGGTCTGTGACTTGTGGCTTAAGGCACCACTCCATCCAAAACACACTCAGCCCTGCAAACATTACAAGTGGTTTAACAACTGTGGCTAGCTCCAGGACAGAGGCTTTGAATTGTGCAGCAGTTACAGTCGTATTCCTAGAAATTACATCTGCATACAACTAATCTGCAACAGAAAATACATTTTAAAGAAAACGTAATGCCGGATGGCTTGTTTTCTAGTAGATTAAATGTTGTGAATTAGCATATTTGGCACATTGCATAAACATTGATACTAAATGTGCCAGTAAAATCTTCATATTTCATGAGACATAGGAACTTAACTTTACAAACCTCATTGTTTATTTTAGCAACATTGTAGTCATCATTATGCTCAGACAGATGAGATCAGTTTCAGATAGGGTGGCCTACAGCTTTTGGAACCAGAGGGGACCTGTGCAAATTAGCAAAATGTCTTCTGTTAAATACCTCTGACTGTGTTGATGCCAGACACATCATTCATGACTGGTTAGATCAGGAAATATGTATATTTGTAGCTCTAAATGGTTCATCGCCTGGTTGCTCAGACTGTGTAAGACTGGAAATCATTGAGATAGTTATTCTGCACTTTCCCAAATGCCTTCGTGTGGAAACAGGGCTACCAATATCCTTTCACATCCAATTCCACACCTCTCCAACACATTTCAGGTCGCGACATGACCAAGGTACCACTTGGGTGCATTAGTAAGTGCTATGACTTCCTTTTTTAAGCCTGAAAATTAGGTCACATATTAGGTCTAACACTGCGGTATAGCTGAATTATAAAGGAAGGGCTTTGATATATAGGTTACTACAAACTGGCTTGTTAACAATCTACAGCATGAATCCTTAACTAGATTGATCCAAGGGCCAATTTTTGTAAGCAGACACAGTCGGGGCTAAAAACTATTATTGTTTAATATTTTAACTGTCTTATTTTTATTAGCCTGTATCAGAGTGAAAAGACACCCAAAAAAATTAAATTCAGAGTGAAACTAGATACTGAACTCATATGTCCGCCAAGAAGGCAATAAAAAAACCCACAGTTCAACTACCAAAGAATGAGTCCTTATCTCAAGAAAAAAACAAAGAAACAAAAATACTCAGTTTGAGACTCTATACAACAGTTGGCCAGTGAAAATAAACCAGTGAAAATGCATCTTGCCTCTAATAGACAAGCCTAGTGATTCTCCGACGACTCTGAAATCACCTCCTGTAGTCCAGCCAGTCTGGCTATTTCCTGGTCTGATGCGGTTTTACGGTGGATGCATGGAGTAGAGAGAATGGAGAGCAATCTGATTATGTAGAACGGGTGAACTATGACTTACAGACTTTTTGGCTTGTTGCCAGGGCTTGGCAAGCTAATCGATCACTCTCAGGACAGACAGGGCCTCTTCTATTGGTGAGTAATGTGAGATGAGCACATTTTCTGAATTCATTAATATTCTGTGAGCACAATGGGAAGTTTTGGTGGGCCAGATCTGGTGTGTAGCCAGTTGACAATCGCTGATATACGGAAAGAATTGTGAACTGATACACTGAGAAAAACAATGCACATCGAGGACCTATATTCTGACTATTGATTGACGGCAAGTACTATTTCAGTTTAAAGTGCTTTATTTGTTACCAGATGTTCTACTTCTGCATCAACAATGACGCTGAAATTATTCAATTCACAATTAGACACCTGAGGACTCCTTTCCATTGCGTAGTGCCCTATACTATGTATTCTTGTTTCATACATTGCCCATGCTTCCACTTTGTGTATGCAGACTTTTCTACATATCTTTGCTTCTTTTCTTTTGTTCTGGACAGCTGGAGGCAGAGGCACTAAAGCTTATTCTTGTGAAAATGAATTTGCCACCACACCTACTACAGTGCAAAATGTCCAGCAGCTTGCAGTATAATTGTTTTCAAGCACACAAAGCACACGTGTTTCTCATTTATTATTGCTGGGGGAATTTTTCCTTGTTAAGCTGAAACATACTCTTTTGATAGAAAGTTAGGAAGGATTTGGTCATGTAATGGCAGTGTTAATTCTGCACCTGCTTCTGTTGTTGCTTTAGTCTCAAGCCTTTTTCACAAGGGTGCACAGGCCTCCAGGATGCTAACAATTTTTAGAGACTGGAACTGACATGTACAAATAAGAGCACTAATGTTATTTGCAAACAGTTTTTTTCTTTCAACTCACTGCAACACAACTTTCTCTGTTGTACACCAGGAAGGAGAGAAAGAATCAGCGTATGTATGCGTGTGCCTGCGTGTGTTTGTACATATTAGTGTGATCTTGACTGGTAATTAGCTGTGTGGCTAACATACCACATGTTGGCATGACATAAAAACAACAACCCCTCTCCAGACGGAAGCTCACACGCTGAGGACAGTGACTCAGTATGCGCAGAGGTGGTTGCTTAAAAGACAAGCGACACATCGAGATGACTGATTTGTGTGAATGTGTGTGGCATAAATTTAAGGCCTTCATTGTGAGTGCAAGAAGCCCCCCCCACAGCCACTGCTGTGCCTGGCATGGTTAAAGGTAATGTTGGCATAACAATTAAGCTAACACGACTAGCTGCCTGTAGTTGGTCTGCATAGTTGTATGACTTGGTAATGCCAATATAACTAATTGGTTCAGTGATTTAGGCAGAGACCCATGAGGGATTACTGCATATAAGCTAGATAGTTTCTTTGGAAGCTAGTTATCTTGCAGTTACAGACAGCCAGGATGACAGCTAAAAAATAACACTGTGCTCACGTCTGACTTTCAACATTCAATGATGGCACTGTACATCACAAACAAATGTAATCAGAGTTTGGACTCCACAGCCAATGTTATGTTTGAATTCCTCTGCACTGCAGTCCTTGCAGTGGATGAATGAAAAAAAAAAAAAATCTTAAATCTCATTACTCAAGGACTTGTTAGCTAGCAATAGTGGACCATTTCAGGACAGAAGGAAAGAGCCAATAGAACAGTAGGCAAAGAAACAAAAAGGCCAAGGGAGAGAAGGAAATGCAGGAGCTTGAACTGACACATCTGATTTAGCAGCAGGCTTGCCTCAGCCACTTGTCATTTTGTAAACAATCTCAGGGAGCATGTGGTGGCTAGCCTGTTGCCTGGGTTACAGTCTGCTGCAGAAGTTCAGGCCCACCAGGTTTATTAGTGATGCCAAGGTTGTCCACGGGTTGGCCAGGAGCTTTCAGAGTATCCTCTTCCCTCAGGAAGGGCCAGAAGGCACACTGGAGTGGATCCATGGCCAGTGCCCCCCCCCCCCCCCAAAAGAAAGGAGGTGCCCTTTTCCTCTTTAGTCAGTCATTATCCACCAGCAAGGAACCTCCTCTGACCTTCTACACTTGTGGGAATGTCACTCATTCATTCACTTTTCTTACTTGGCTAATTATTGCTTCTCTGCCAGCATGTGATCTCTTTTGGTCACCTCCTTTGTCCCATTGTTTCAACCAGCGGCCGTTAAATCTTCGAGCACCTTCTCCCGCTAATCATTCACATAGTAAAACACTCCACTTACAAAGTCACTCAGGGGGGTCTTGAACATCACAATGGAGTCTCACCCCATGAAGAGCAAAACGGCCACATTCATTTTGAGGGAGGACCTAAATGAGTTAAGTCACATCCCCCCCACTGCAGCTTAAGAGCACATTCTCCCAACCCTGCTCATCCACTCCCACTCATAGCTACACCCACCCTTACTGTGGCAGTAAACAATTCTGCTTGAATCCCCAAGATGTATGGCTTGTGGTGGGAGGGCAGACCATTTAGGACCTATTTCATGTATTTCAGCTGCCAGAAAAAAATGGATTGGTGGACTTAGTCTATTATTTCAGCACAGATGGAGAAGGCTTGGGTATTTCAAGGTGGATTCTAAGCATTACAACTTTGTACTTCTGTTTTGTTCTGTTTTGTTTCTATTAAATGGTAAAATGAGAACATAATTAATAACTGTACTGATTTGAAGGTAAATATGCATACAAATGATAGAATGTAGAGGCATAAAGTGAGATGTTAGATATCACACAAGTCAAAAGTGACATGTATAAAGGGTATCTTTGACTTTCTTCCAGCCTTTAATGCTGCAACACCTTAATGATGACTGGAATATGGAGCTTGAAATTCAGCGTACCACCTTTAGACAAAATTATGGGCTTATCTTTTGATTTATATTGCCTTTCATGGCAGACATATTCTAATTACTTAGGAAACTATTTCTAACTTCAATTATATTTGCACTTAGAGCACCAATCTATGTAATGTGTTCTAATATGAAGTAAAAACCTGGTATTATTAGACTTGGCCCCAAAACCTCAACTTTGGTAGGTTACTGTCTGTGGCGCCCAAGTCCCAGACTTGTCCAGAACTGCCTGTACAATTGCACTCCCCCCCCACCTCTCTTTTCTCATTGCAGCACAGAGGCAGACAAGGTCCTCCATCACCCTGACTTAGGTAGGACGGCTGGATCTATGGGCTGTAACAGGGTTGGTGTGGAGAAGGGGGGGGGGGGGCACAGTTGAGAGCCTGGCCAGACACATCTCCCTTTAGATCAATCACATTTCCCCTTTCTGTCCTTGAACCTCCCTCTCCTTGTGTTGCTTTCTTTCTCCTCTGTCCTATTTAAAGAGAAGGGATATGTGATGGGAAAGTTTAACAGTATAAGAAAGCTGCTGCAACACTCTGAGCTTTGGCTGCCTTGAAGTGCTTATTTTTTTTGTCAGTACCTGGATGGGATTGGAAAATGACTAAATCTCTCAGACGCTCTCTTTGTCTGTCCTTTTGCGTGCTTCTCTGTGTTTATGTGCATATTGTACAAGTACGTTCAGCATTCAGCGACGCTACACTTTTCCCTTGATTGGTTTAAAACAAATACAGCAAACCCCTTCCTTTTCTTTTTTTCTAAAATCTGTTGCTGTATTAATTTCATGTAACTTCACAAGGTTATTATAAGTCAACTATTGACAAGAAAGGTTTAGTTGTGTTGCGTGCACACGTGCGCACGTACATGAAAGCAAGCAAGTCTGCTGTCAAGGGTTGCATCGGCAGCGTTGAGCAATCATTGTTGTGTCGGCACACTTCACTCTGGCACTGCCACTCCAAAACCAAGGAGCCATAAAGCATGGCTGTCTGCCTCAAAGCACCCATCCATCCACAGGCACTCGACACTACCTGAACCGTCTGATCTCTTACAGAGACCCGGCTGTGTGAGTGGCAGGGCTTAAAATGCTAATGATAGTGTGGCAGTGATGGAATATAATATTGCACACACAAACACAGTCATTCCTGCAAATTTTTGACTCTCTTTAGTGTGTTCACATGGGGAGCATCATGTAGTACATATGTTCAGTGTGGCATATGACAACTGAGAGAAGAGGTTTTTATCCAGTGTCTCAATTGAAATAGTCAAATTAATAAATATTACATATAAAGACTATTTTTACTCATTTCACTGGAACAAGCTCTTTGCAATATTTCCTTGAGCAGCAAAGTCACAAAACCAAACCAAACTGCAGAGTAAAGTATAGAGCATAGATAGATAGTAATGTTGAAAAATACACAGACTTACCTATAGAAGGAACCGACGGAAGGTCAGCAGGATGCACAGCAGAACAGGAGGAGAAAGAAAGAGAAATAGAGGATTATTATGTACTGCACAAATGATCTTAAAAATACTAATATCTCTGGTAATGGACCACATGATAGACCAAACTACTAATTCGACGACTCCAACTGCTCCCATTTGGTAATATTAATGCTGAGGCGTGTGGCACTCCTGTTTGCTTTAGAATGAAACAGAGAGCCTTAATATCAACTCTGGAGAAATCCCAAACCACCACAAAGACAATATGGGTATCTTCATAGAATATGTGCATACTGATGTATTTGTACTTCCACCATCAGATATCCCAGGGAAATTAGACAAACACTGTTGGTAGTATAGAGATTTGAAATTAGAAAGTGGGATTGAAAAATGACTCAGATGTAAGCCTGAGAAACGACGTGTGTACAGCAGGACCAAGTTTCTATCTCTTGCTTACTTTGGGTAAAATTCCTGAGTCTCATTGATTGAGCATTGTAATCCAGGTCAGAGCCCTGAACTGGCAGCCACAGAAGCTACCCAAGCAGTGAGCTGGCCAGGTTGAAATTGATCCTAGCAGTCCTCTGAATCAAATAGTGTCCAAATCCTCTGTGCCATGCAGCATGCTGATACAATCTTCTGTTTGACCCCAGTGCAAAGTGAGTCAGTGAAGGAAGGAATGAAGGAAGGTATGATAGAAAGAAAGAAAGAAAGAAAGAAAGAAAGAAAGAAAGAAAGAAAGAAAGAAAGAAAGAAAGAAAGAAAGAAAGAAAGAAAGAAAGAAATGCTTGCTGGACTGTCATGGACTGGTTGCCTCAGCACCAGCAAACCAAACATTTCAAGTGTAAAGCTTTTATGAAGGAATGACAAGTCAGTTGGCACAGCTACTTTCTTAATATTACACAGACAGCATTGTATTAAAATTTTCTCCAGATCATAATTAAATAATTAAATAAACCTAAAGGTGTAAAACAATTTAGATGTGCAAAATGGCCTAAATCAATTTAACCTTGCATAATTACTACAGGATTTGGACTCCATATTACGCTTTGTAGGACAAGAAAAGACTAAAGTTCACGACATAGTAGGCTGCCAAGGTGACCAAAAGGTCTGAGCTATCAAATCAGGATCAGCGGAGGAGGAAGACACATGCACGAGGCAGACTGTTTGTTTCAATCTCCTAACATGCTGTACCCTGCTAAACACAAGTGACTGTTCAGCAAATCAGCACCGTGTAGAAACAGAGCATATCTGACAGTCTACATTGAATCAATCACTGTTGCAAAGCAAGGTATGCTAAGGTTTGGGTGTTGAGGAAAACCATGTACTTTCCTGAGCAGGGAGGGGAATTTCTGAGGTTAGAGATTTTGACATTATAATAATTTGATGAATTTTCTATTGAAAGACATATTACTAACACTTGGGGTAAGTTTATGTAAAGCTCACATTACAGGCATTTTGGAGTAGTTTAACTGATGGTCTGGAGTCATTTTTTTCAGTGTTCATATATAAAGTAGATCTTAATTAGGGTTGGGAATTGATGTCATTGATACCAGCACCATTATCGATTATGCTTATTGGTCCAGTTCTTTATTGATCCCCTTATTCTTGATCAATTTGTGACTGTCTGACTGTAGCCTGGGAGCTACCTGTAGCAACAGTCTGTATCTTCTAAAATGGACAAAATGAGAGAATATTGGTACAGAAGTTGTTTTCATTTGGGGTTTTCTGGTCCAAGAAAAAATCTGCTTCGCTTCCCGGTGTGGCACTAATGTTGTCATAACACAGGATATTTGCCCGCTGTATGTGCTGCTCAGTGTGGAAGCAGCGACACTTGTGTGTAGTGTGTCAAAGACATGGAATTCTTGGAATTTAAGCCCATGTTGCATAGAAAGATGTTTCAGTTGATTGCTGGTGTTTTCATCTTGAAATGATCATTTTGCACTGCTGTCATCTTTGTGAAATGAAACTTGACACTTTGGACCATTTCTTCCTCTCTGGTATGACTCCATCCTGTTGCAAGTTTCCAGCAGCGTAGACGAATCAGTTTGTCGTCATTGTTTTGCAATGCTAAACTGTCAGAGAAACACACCGACATGCATGAAGGAACTGACAAGTTCAAGGGAATATGATTCCGATAGATTTGACCATTTGGAAAGGATTCTCGATGGTTGCTGTTCTCTTAATGGAACATAGAGGCCTTTACTTAGTACGCTGGAGTTTCATCTCTACTTCTTTAAACTTTAATCTCAGACAGAAATACACCCTTAACAACAAAACCCTGACCCAAGCCTGAACCACAAAGAATCAGTGGATTCTTAAACCTTCATAAACCTTAGTCCCAATCATTGAGCATTACAGTGCATGTTCAAACAAAGTATGACAGTCCATTAGCTGGACATATTGCTAATAATATGACCTCATTTAAACCAAAACCAAAGAAATAAATAAATAAAATGCAACATCAACTGTCAGAATAAATGGAGAAACCACTCAAGAACTCATTTCAATTAATGACTTATGAACGCTCTGTGTATTCTGTAATTGCAGAATTTTCAAAAGACTCAAATTCTGCAGTCCAAAATAATATGGACTCAAGAGACATTGCCTACCAATTATTGGCCAGTAAATTGCTGGGCATGATGTTCGTGCTCCCATCGAGAGAATGGTGCCAGAGACGACACATCGTTAATGAGAGCACCGATGTGCTTGGTGTGGGAGAGCACGCTGGCAGCCTCCTCCTGGGGCCTTGGCGTTCCTTGTCTTGGCTGCAACCTTGCTTTTAAGTGAAAAGTTCTAAATCAAACTGCTTTCTTTTAACTTTGTGCACACTTCTCTGCAGGATCTAACAGCCTTCACCTGCTTCGTGATCACCATCCATGTCATTTTATGGGAAGGATTCTGCGCCTGCTGCAAAGTAGCAGTGTGTCATTCCAACACAGGACGAGCAAGAATAATAATTCACACTCATCCACAGCTACGGCCAGTTCACAGTTGATTTGACCTGATTTGATTGAAAGATGACCAATACAGGTCGAAGTTATAGACCAGTTTGAATTAGGAAATAAAAGAAAGCACTAGATTCCTGAGACCAAACAAAGACACCCACTCATAAAGAAGCTGTCTACACAACAGGTACCGGAGCTCAACTCTACTTCAAGCCATCTATACCAGGGATAAATATTTTTCAAGAAAATCAGACATTTTCTCTCCCAGGAACAAAGGCACACTATGGTGTTAATGCAGGGAACTGCGCTTGCTTTTAAGGTGTAACTTCAGGAACAGTCAAAACGCATTGCTCATATAAACCTATGGGTTCCAAACCTGACTGCTTTGGTGCGTTATAATCATTAATGCAGCTTGAACTTCACTATAGCTGCATGAAATGTCTGTCTGCCTCACAGCCTCACATAAGCCTAAACAAACACAGTTCATTACAGCAAGTGATTTGAAGTTTTCAAAGTCATTCGATTAAGATGAGATGGATTCCATACAGAGTTGCCATTCGGAAAAATGGTGGCAGTCCACATGTCCTGGACAAATGGAAGAAATTCTGGTCAAATATTATCTGTGTTTATGGACCCTGTTTCCCATGATTTGTGTCTAAGTGACTAATAGGAACAACAATTTTTGAAACCAGTCAAGTATTAATGAGAGTGCTGTAGCCAGCAGCTGCGAAACGGCTGCAATGCAACCCCTCCGTGTGTTTGTTCATCATCAGTATACATCCACTAAAAGTGTTTGCTTTTGCCTCTGACGGGCTCAGATCATTATTCTAAGTGTCTGACAACATAATGGAAAGTTCCCCCAGAGACATAGACCTTTTTATTAAACAGTAAGATCCTTTTTGTCTAACCAGAAACAACTGCTATTATACACCAAAGACACCAGACTCCATTTACTGAAACAATAGTTTTATCATCCTAAAACTCACCTCATTCAAACCAGACAGACACAATCTAAAACTCATCTTTCCACTGTTCCAATAATCACCACCAACTCCGGTTTGGTCAAAATAAACCCTGAATATCAGGAGGGGAGCGAAAAATCAGAAAAGCAGTGAGGGAAAGTAGAGTGAAAATAAAGTCAATGATCGCTCTCAAAACACTCTCACTCCCTCGGTGTAAGATTTCAGATGGATTCTTCCAGAGACTATGGTCACCTTTCTGCAATGCTGCTCTGAAACATGCACACTTTGCCTTTCCCAAACTGCTGAATGCCTTTATTAATTACAATGTGCGTCTGTTACCTAACAAAAGAAAATGCTTTTAAATTGGTTCTGTCCTGGCTTCCCTTGGCATCTGGGAGAATATACCATTGTATTTTAAGGTGATCGCAACGGGTCGTGATTTGTCCCAGGACCTCCACCATATCCAGTGTCAAGTTCCTTAACTCTTCCATTGCTACTGCATTATAACTTACAGGCAAATTGTTTAAAACAGTCACGCTCAAAATAAAGTAGCACACTGCAACGTCTTATGGTCTACTGTATCTCTGTGAGGGTCTTTATTCTGGCCCAAGAGAGGGGTCACATGGGTTGTGTTCACCATGGCGACAACACAGTAATCCCATCAGTGTGCATCAGCCTGTCTTATTGTGTTTATCTCCAAGGTTTTCAGCTCTGGAACACTCCACATTGATTGCTGTCCATGAGCAAATCCTGCTGTCATTGCAAGTGAAACAGTGTTTTTTCACCTTTCACCTTCATGTTTGAAGACATCAGTAAGGTCACTGAAATATCACATTCTGCACTGGCTTTGTTTTTTTGGGCTTCAAAACCATTGCTGCTTCTTTGTGCATATTATAATACTTCATTTATGTTTCCCCTCAGCCAAAAATACACCATAAGGATGACAGTTTCGCTATACTCGAATACAAAAGCCTAATGCACGTGAATATGATTTTTTAAGGGTTTTTTCAAGTGATCAGAAATTTCTTTGCTATTTATCTATTTTTGGTGCAGTTCGTGTTCCAGCAAAAGTTAAGATAATCCCTGTGGTGCTTGACTCCAGCTAAGCATTCATATTTCAGAGCGGGCAAATGGCAGAGAACTCCTTAAAACAAAATCTTTCTTTCTAAAATGTCATCTAAATATTAAAAGAAAAAGAAAGCAAGAATTCAAGTAGCCCTTTCTTGCCACGTCTTGCCCTTGTTAATTCAAATTCAAATCCAAATGAAGCCTCCAACGCTCCAAATTAAACGCCGGTGTTTAATAAACAAACTCATCAGCATGCACCCAAAGTGTGTATACGTACCATCCTATTCATTAAATATTTAGTACCCTCATCTTTACGCCGGAGTGCTCTCGTCTTAATTGCGACGAACACAAGCGTGAAGGCAAGGAGAGGAAAGGAAAAGTGTACGCCGTTTTGATTTTCAGAAAATAAACATGGAATAGTGATTTTGATGAAATGTGTCACCACGACAGATTAAGGTACATCACGATCTCTTTGTCCATTTCTCTCTCATAATGAAACCTCTTGAAGCTGTGAAGGCCAAGATAGTTGTAGTCTTAAGGATGACACAAAGTGAAGGATATCAGATAACAGAAACCCTGCTGTGTGTTAGGAACATTTCACATTATCCTGCAACTTAAATATGTACATAATTAAAGTAATGAGTTTAACCGACTACTATTTTTTTGTGCTGGTTGCAACATTTAATTGATTAGTTGACTAATCACGGACATTCTCAACTGAGACCCTAGTGTTTTACTAATTATGGGGTTAGAAGTTAAACACAGGGCTTAATGAACCTTAATGATTTGACTTTTTCACCAATAAAATACATATCTTTTTAAATGAGCATAAGAGATATAGAGAGGTTAACAGAAAGGAGATATAGTCAGGGGAAAGTATGGGAAAAGGACTGAACCAGAGCAGAATGCAGTCTTTGCATGTGAGGAGATAATGACTAGGTCTGACACTTTAAGTCCCCTGTGTATTTCTCACAGTGTTAAAAAGACATTTAGTTTGGAATTGCGCTCCCCATTTGGTCATGGTTGGTTATGTTCAGCACCTCTGTTTCTGAAACCTCTTTATTTTGATTGTAAACGCATGACTCTGTAATTCGACTGCAACTTTGAAGTAAAATCTCACCGTGAATACTCAAACATGACCATGGTCATCATGCGTCTCATTGAAAGACAAAACTAATAATGTTCAGTTTCCCTCTTCCTACACTGGAATATTATTCATACATGCATTTCCATGACACACTTCACATTCCCAATGCAAGCAAAAGAAGCTGTATTCATAGCACAAAGGGGGTTTGACAGTTTGCCTTTGACAGCTGATAGAAAGCACCTGCTGTATAATCAGTGTGTCTATTTCAACTAAAAAATGTATTCATAACCATGTGGTCCTTACCTCCTGTTAGAGCCCCTCACGACATAAATTACTGATGCTGAATTGTTCTCCATACGTTCACGCACAAAATCACACTAAATCTGAATATCACTGACAGGCACATACTGTATCTTAAGATCTGGTCTCCCTTGCGTGGATTAAACTGCATGTTTCCTGACATCCTTCAGTAACTTTATGTTAGTAAGCCATTATAACAATAAGGCCAGTGTCTTTAAGTTGCACATGGCTCGCAGGGATGAGTTAAAAATACAAGCTCAGCCGCAGCTCTCATGTAAAAGAAGGCCAGAGGATAAAAATGTCTCCATCAAAGAGAAATTTGAAGTCAGGAGGGGAAACCTATTCATCTTGGCTTTCACTGATGAATCCCCAGATTTGTGGCAGCAACAGGCATAACCATTATTCTTCCTTCATTCTCCAGTTAACATGATGTATTACTGAGGCAAGGGCCAGTAACTGAGTCCTGTGTGTTTCATTAAGAATGAAACATGGAGTTTTACTTTGTCTGTGAATGACAATAAAGACGGAATTTCCGGGATCGAGGGATTATTGATCATTGGGTAGGTAATTGGGAACGTCACGGTAAATGTATAGAAATTCTATTCTACACAAAGAGCTCTGAATAGACACAGCTGCACAGCTTGAGTAGGTAAATATAAGATACTAATCTGTGAACTCTGAGCATTAATTCAACTGGTATATTTTATTTATATGTAAATAAAAATGCTTTCTTCCACAACGCAGCCACTGTCTCAACCCCAGAACGCAAGAACGAGTGTCAGTGATCAAATGAGAGTATTAATTAGTTTGATTTTATTGACTTTCTCATCAGACATGCTGTGCATTAACTGACATTAAAGGACCACATAAAAATTTATTGGCTAAGATCAAACATCTGCCATCAACATGTTTAACATTCCAAACTGAAGAGGGACCTCTTGACATGTGTATTACTTCTTGAAATAAAGTTCAAAAGATGTTCTTTTATGGAGAAGCTTCAACATTTTGATGTTTCACTTTGATATTTCTTGCTTTGCTTTCATTCATCAGTTATGTTTTTGGTGCTGGCTTTAAAGGTTTTTTTTTTTGCTTGCTGTTGTACAAGGTCTTTTGTAACATTTGAAAATTCCACTGTATACAAGCAAAGTTTGAGCAAATATGCACATTCCCTGCAGCCTGTGTTTGGATACCTCCTACAGATTCGGCGTGGACATTGCCTCCGTGTGGAACTCTCGCATTAGCTACTTGGAAATTTCCCCACTGTGGGTCTAACAAAGGAATATCTTATCTTATCAGCTAGCTGAACCCACACTACCACAGAGGTTTCTTCCATTGAGTGTGTTTTGCATCACAAGCAGAGCAGTTGTCCAATGACAGGGAATGCTGACATGAAACATTCTGCATGTATACAATACGCTTCTATTGTCTTTTGTCAACTGATGTAAAAAATGTATTTGTTAATGAAATGTCATTCACAGTGTTCGCAGCAAATGCTATTATTTGGTAGTGGTGATAAAGTGGCAAATATGCATACCTGTAACTCCAGCAGCTGCAAACCAAAGGTCTGGAAGTAATTTCAATCATGGATTGAAAATGAGAAGATATTATCACAAAATCCTATTATTTGTCAGAATTATACTTCCCCATACAGACACAATAGGACAGTTTACCCTGAAATGTGAAACAATGACTTTTAGATCAAGAATAAACAAGACTTGTGATACTCTGCTGAGTGAACCATATGGCTGTTTCTGATTGTTAAGCGATAACAGTGTCATACACTCACTGTGTGACAATCACACACACAAACTGTGCAGGTAAGACGACAGAGGAGCTGAAGGGAGGAGAAATTCTGGAGATAGATTAACAAGTAAAAAAGAAAGAACAGCTTGAGAGTGCTAAATCCAGATTGACATTCAAAGCACATCGTTTGCGATAGTTTAGAAAAGCTGAGTTGTTACTGACTTAGTAGGAGACTTGTCTAAAAAAAACATGTTTAGGTTACTGTAGCAGTCATTACTCAAGCTTGACCACTCGTATGATTAAAAATGGAAGAAATCTAATAAAAGGCATTAAGTGTATTTTTTGGGAAGTTATCACTATATTGGATCATTTGATTCCAGTGAATTACTTCCTGTGAGAAACAAGCTGTCTTCACTTAAAGACTATTCTTCCAGAGGAGTACAGAGGACTGATAGAGGGCTTCATCACATGGTGCGCCAACAATCACCTGAAGCTCAATATCAGACAAAATAATGAGCGTGTGGTGGACTACCAGAGGAACAGGAAGCCCCTTACACTTCCAGGGAGAGGAAGTGACAAGGGTGGAGTCATACTAGTACCTAGGGATCCCAATCAATAAAAAACTGGACTCGACTCACAACACTGAAGCCCTCTTCAGCAAGGGACAGAGCAGACTACCCTCCCTGAGAAGACTCAGATCCTTCAGTTTGTGCAAAAGGCTCCTGCAGATCCTCTATCAGTCTGTAGTAGCCAGTGTCCAGTTCTCCATGCTGGGGTGGTAGCATCAAGGCTTGGAGGTGAGCAGTTTCAAAAAGCTGTTGAGGAAGGTCAGCTAGGTCATCAGTTTGGAAGTGGACACTGTGAAGGCAGTGGCAGACAGGAGGATGAGGGACAGCATCAAAGTCTTCTTGGAAAGGCCATCTCACCCTCTCTACAACGAGTCATGGCAGACAGGCAGCTCGTTCAGTCAGCGGATCATCTCAACCAGGTGTAAAACAGGGTGCTCATTTGTGCACAGCACTGGAGACCACTGTCCTTTGATCACCGAAATCTACTCAGTTCGTTCTTGAGTCCAAGTGGATGTTTGTGCCGAATTTGAAGAAATTCCCTCAAGGTGTTTCTGAGATAGCCCGTTGCCAAAAATAGGACAGACAACCCAAAAACATAATGTCGCCATGGCTGTCGTCGGCGTGGAGGCATAAAAACCAAAGCCACACTCTGTTTGCAACCTTCCCAGTGAGAGTTTTAGGATAAGGTCTTAAAATGCACTCAGTGGCCACTTAATTAGGTACATCGGTACAGTATACTGCTGTTCAATCCAACAGCTCTGCCATAAATTCTACCTTTATAAAGTTTCCAATGTTCAGTTTTTGACGACATTGTCGGGAACGTGTAAATTCGATCATAACCTTTATATTGAGATTGTAGGCTGCAGTGGTGTTGCACTGGACTAAATTATATTTAGAAGTGTTTGTTTTTTTTGTCCTCTCAATTTAAATACATGAGGGGGGGAAAATAGTATGAGAAACACCTCTCAATGTAATGCAGTCCAATACAACACCATCACTCACTATGACCTCAATAATATGTACATATAATTGAAATCGCAACTCTATGACAGTGTCATAAAAAAATTAAATAAATAACAATAATAACAATAAAAACCTGGACATTCTGCATCATAAATGTAAGCTTTGTATCACACTGTACAGGTGCACCTAATAAAGTGATGACTGAGTGAAGGTTTAAAGACAACATACGGACACTTTGGGCTTCTAGAGAATAATTTGGCAGCAGATATGCCATTACAGTAAATTGTACTGCGTTGTTGCACATACACATGAACTGTGTGTGGTTATTTTCCACTGTCACCTGAAGAAACAAACCGTCATATTGCGGTGCAGAGATAACTGCAACACACTTATGCAAATGACTGCAAAGATTTATGTACCCAAGCGCCGCAGTTGACATGATGTACACAATGTTTACTTCAGGGCCACACAAAGACGAACCAACTGTCTCACCTTAAATAACTTATTTTGTCAGAAGCTGTCCTCACACTCACAGTATT
Organism: Chaetodon trifascialis; assembly: GCF_039877785.1. Lineage (NCBI taxonomy): Eukaryota > Metazoa > Chordata > Actinopteri > Chaetodontiformes > Chaetodontidae > Chaetodon > Chaetodon trifascialis. The sequence goes on from NC_092057.1 coordinate 12,438,262, forward strand.
TATTCCATGTCTGAGTTCAGAAAAACAACAAACAGTTACTGCTGATTGGTCAGTGACTTCAAAGGGTTGATATGGCTTCGTGATACAAATGTTGACACTGCTCATTATGATAATTTGGTCTTTAAAGACAAGGAAGTCACAGCATCTCTGCAGGCCAGCTGGATTAATAAGGGCGATTAAAAGTCTGCTCTTCATGTGCCAAAGAAAAAAAACAATTACCACCAGACACAAAAGCATCACATGAATGCATTCATCCTCTCACCAGAAGAGGACTGCACTGAATTTGTGGCATTATGGCTCAAGTAATGCACAGAAGAAAACAGATAAAGATACATGTATCTCTATTTTTGATAGTAATGACATAAATATAACTATGTGACCTGGTTGCTTAAAACTCTGTGGCATAATGTTCCTTCAACCACCTGTAGCTATTTGTTTTAGTTATACAAACCACAAAACTAAAGTATAAATCCATGGGCAGCAAATCTCAGCATGGAGGGTAATACAAAAACAGACTTACACTGGCTGCTGAGAGCACTGAATGGTAGAGTCCAAGCAAATGAATGACTGCAGTGCATCATCAGCACAGAACACAATACTCACTGATAATTAAGACAAACTAGTTATTGACCATATTTTGTTTATTTTGGCAACAACTCTTTCTACTCCCATCCAAACAACTGTTTTTTCCTCTGTTGGATAACCTAAGTGAAGGCAGTGAGATTTTCATATAAACGACTTTATTCTGCCAGGCCTTGGGTATAGAGTCTTATCTCAGTATTTGTAATTGATATCCAGAGTGCAAACATGCTGCACATCTGCAATATACTCTATCTATTACCATGTCTACCCATCTAAACAAGGACAGAATCTCCCAAGGAGTCTCGGAGGAGGCATGGAGGGAACTGAAGGCTTTTCTTAGACGGAGGGTTCCGGTAATTTGTCCAGAATTCTTAAAAACCATGTCAGGCTAAACCAGGAGGAGCAAGCTCGACCTCTGATGTACATCAATCACAGTATGTGAGCCTCTCACTCACCTTCCTCACAATGTGATCCGGTTCCTTTTTCTGTCTTCTAACAAGGTTAGAAAGCAGGCAAATAACACATTCATCAGTTTCATCTTTTACAAGCTCATCTCATTTTAGGTGAACAAAAGCCAATCCCCTCCAAAGACTACCAATTATATCAAGAGAACTGCGCGACTGACATGTCTTGAAAAAACCAGGCAGGCGAGGAGCAATACAGATCTGTAAGCTCTGAGCATATCCTCTCTATCACAGGTCAATTTGGATGTCTTGACCAAACTTCTGTTTAGTGGGGGACCTCAACTACTCTTTATAATTTCAAACTAAGAGGTGTGATACATATTTTTAATTACAGATCACTTCCAGAGGAAATCATGTACTGCAGGAAACACTCCCTTGAAAGCCTTGTAAATAAATAAATGCAAGCTCTCTAATTAAAAAAGAAGTGGCTCTCATGCAATAAGCATGATGTCTTTCTTTATCCCTGAGCCTTTTAGGGGAAAGTGTGCCTTGAAGTTAAAAGTCTTTTATGAAAATGTGTTTTGAAAACTGTGAAAACACAGACATGTATTAATAAATGCCCACTTAAAGTGCAACAAAAAGTCAGCATCTCCCTCAGGTCGTTTGCAAAGCACTTGGCTTTTAAGTTTGAGTTTAATTATAAATTGGGCAAAAAGGTGGTCACAGCAGGAATCAGAATATACTGATATTCTCAAAGAGTGGACCCAGTATAGATCACAGTTTGTACTCAACCCACCTACACTTTCTCCTTCGCATGACAGTTCATTGAAAAAATGGTTAATTTTATGGATGAGATATCAAGGCTATGAAGCACAACTGGCATTACAAACGTTCACTAACTCTGCTGAGTCAGTGCGATGAAAGACAGAAACACAGAATGGTGTCCTACTTTAAAGAACTGGAAGCAGGATGGGAATAGACAGGTAAGATGTGAATACTGAACAAAGTGATGTACAGTGACAACTGATGTCATTTAGAAAATCTCGGTTTGACACAGCATGGGACAGGTTACATTGTATAGGTGTAGTAGATGCAATCTGTTAATAAAAGTGTCAATCCTAGTATCTTGGTGTGTGTTGGAATACTGATGTTTTGGTATATTGTGGTTTACCCTGCAACAGCTGGCACCCTGGAGAGAAGCACTGCTATGCACAGGGCACAGTTTTTTGAGATTCAAATATTCTTTAAAAATGTTTGTGAAGTCAGGACTTGTTTTACAGCGACAGGGCAAATATAAGGGCAGTTTGACACCATACAGTGTCAATATTAAACACAGGGTACAGCATACAGAGTGAAAGGCTAAAAAGATGCGAATTGGGCCAGAGCTGTGTGACCTGACCCCCAAGTTAAAAATGCTTCATCGTTAGTGAGAAATTTCAGCTTATCCCGAGTCTTCATAAATCCACCTCAGAGGTTGAGCCGCCTCTAAAACACACAGAGACACTCTAACCCACATGGCCGGTGTGTATCCATTGCTAAAAAGCTTTCAGCTAATAAGAGGAAAGGTGGTGCATTGGCTGTTTGGTGCGAATCAATGCAGACTCCAGTGGTCAAATATGATGCAAGGTGAAATTCACTTTGCTTTCTGTCTGAACAAACCTTTACTGAAATCTGACCTACAGGTGTTTTGCTTTATGTAATACTACTCTGGGAATGGCATAAAACCAGGCAACATTTTGAAAACTGATGCAGTAGTTTTAAATCAATGAACATCCCACCTTGCTTGTAAACATCCACATTTCCCACAAAATGTTTAACTGTATGCTTTTACTGCATTTACCATAACATACAAGTGTGTCTCTATTCTCTTTCTCTTTTACACAATATTGTAACAGGTGGACCATGTGGGGTTAGAAATCCATTAAAGTCTTCTCTGCCCCTTAAGTACTTATGATAATAACAGCAATGATAACTGAAAAAGGCAAGTAAACTGCTTATAAATTCCAACTTGTGATTAATTGTCAATTGCCCAAAGACGCCTGTGTGCTCATAATCTCTTTGTCCTCACAGTAAGAGGTGATACTATGCCAGTGACTTCAGAGAACTAGTCAGAGAGGCTGATAGATATAGTCCTGTGGATAGATAAGATGCTATAGATAGAGAGATGATTCTTCCATTGTTTGTAAGACAAAACACAGTGTGCTGTATGGTACAATGGCATATGGTTCACTGCACAGCTTGTGTCAAACTCTGAAAGGCTCATAATTGAAATTTATATTGTTCATCTTTTTATGTTATTGCACCTATTACAGACATCTGATAGAGGACAAATCTTTGGCCATCTCAGAGCTTGTGGAAAAGGTTGTGGTGTGAAGAAGAGTGTTCCCATTTTTGCTTCATGGCTCTGCTTTTGTGCTGACTCAGAACATGCCAAATTTACAGTGGTGCCTTTTTTTTTTTTTTTTTTTTTTCTTTTTCTTTAAGAGAGGAAGTAAAGGAGAAGGTTGTTGAGGTAGCTCTTGGGAATGATAGTGCAGACCTTGACCACAACTCAAAGCTGGCATGGTCACAGAGCTGTGCAGGACATTCAGTCCTTTCACTCAGAGTGGCCATCAGCGCCTGTGTCTGCATTTAATTAATTCATCCATTCATTTGTTTGCTTCAATAATAATAACACCTCAGTCTCATGATTTGTTTTGATATCTTTTGTGGATGTGGAGGCACAATTTGCACAAGACAGCTCTTCTGGGTTGCACAAAAATCTATTGAAATTACAAGGATTGCAGTGAATACGCTTGCATTTAGCATAATAAACCAATTTGGTCTGATCTCACTCTGCAAAAGAAGGGCTTTGGCTGAATGGCCAGCATGATCAGATAGGTCACAAGAGACCACGAGGACTCCATTCAGTTTTACTAATCCATTATAGATGCAATGCAAATCAACAATACAAAGACCGCGGTTTAATCTGTTTTTATAATGCACAAGCTCATCAGGAGACTGAATGGCTGTCACTGGGCAAAAAGGTCAGAAATTCTAAATAATGGTTCCAAAAAGTGATTTTAATTAGGGCCTGACTCAAAGCAATAAGCATCTTTGAATTTGTTATCATGGCATAATGTTTATTTATGTGTTTATAGCCTGGCTCGAACACCACGTCAGCACAAGGTGTCAGACCTTATTCCTCTTCTACAGCACAGACTAGTGGAGAGGAGGTGTTAGTTATGCCTCCAAATGTAAATGTAGATACTGTGGATTGAAACACCTAAGATTTCAACGTGACTAAATAAGCTACTATGTAACCTCAAAGCACTAAAGAGAAATGCGAGAGGTGCCCTAGCAGCACTACTGCCTTATTTAACCTATGAAACCAACATATTTAAGATATGCTAACAATTATTTCAGTAACTTCCATGCATATATGATTAGGTTTTGCCACATTAAATACATGTATCCATATCAATTCATTCACAGTTCTGGATGATCTGATGCTCAAGTCCTTTCTGAATGGTGCAGTGTCCCATCACACTAGCCCAGAGAGTGATGCTGAATCAGGCATTCTGCCAGTGTTAGCACTGAACCAGATGACTGACTCCCATCTAATGGAAGCATCACTTTCAAAACAAACTCAATATACAGCACCCCTGTGGGACCCCCTCCATACAAAAAAGAAATAGCTGCCTCAAATCTACAGGGATACTATTCAGGGCCCCCTCCGATTGAATCTATAGTCTGATAGGCTCTGGCAGGCTGTATATTTCTTTACTTTAGAGTTGGCCCCAGTGTGGGAGATTGATATCCACTGTATATAATAGAAGCAGGATAAGCTATTCAAAATCCCTGTAAGGATCGTGATAGAGTGTCTAAACAATAAGTAACCAAATGGGATTCATGACAATCTCACAACTTTGACTCATCAGATCACAGCATTGACTCTGAAATGATCTTTCATGAGAAGAATATCAGATGACTCCCTGTATATGTACTGAGTGTATGAGCGGACACATTAACTGTTGACACACACGGACTACAATTAATCTGTTTCAGCTGGTCCTGAATCCTTCCCAGTTTAGGGAATGTCTTTTCTTTTTTTACTACCAGCACAAAAACACACATGCCAGATATCTACTGCAAAAACACATGCTAGATGGCTGCAGTGTACTTTTTTCTGCACCTCTGTATGTATTTCTATGTGTCAAAACAGGACTTAATAGGCAAGGTTAAATCAGCCACAGGGACTGATCAAAGGGGACCAACATGTTCGACTTGAATCGTTTTACATACACCTCTGTGTGTCTTTTTTGTCAGAAAATCATAATGAAATGCTGAATTTTCCATCTAAAACCATTAGTATGCCTCTTTTACGAAACCTCAATTACAACCAGTAGCTGCCACCAAGCGTGACATTGAAACTCTACATGGCCCTGACATGTGCTTATCAAACAGCAAAGCACTAATTACAAAATCTGACTGCTGGACTTCTCATTAAACCAACCTTTCTCTGTAAATTAGCATCTACCATGTTATTAAAATCAAGGGCTCTGAATAAATCAGATTTTCCACACAAAAAAGTTAATTATTTACATTTACAGTGTGTGTGTGTGTATATATATATATATATATATATATATATATATATATATATATATATATATATATATATACACACACACACACACACACACATATACATATACACACACACACACACACACACATATATACATATATATATATGTGTGTGTGTGTGTGTGTGTTTATTTATAGATATGTATGTATGTATGTATGTATGTATGTATGTATGTATGTATGTATGTGTGTGTGTGTGTGTGTGTGTGTGTGTGTGAGTGTGTGTATGTATTTTTCCAGATAAGGACAAAAAAAGAGAGACAAATTCTCAATTATGGTGCAAGAGTTAAACTGGCAACAGACAAGTGTTTTGCCATATGACGTAAATGCTGCTTGCACAATGTAAAGGCTACAGAAAAAGATGGCCGACTGGCGATCCACTCCTGGCACTGTTCTGCCTGCTTTCACGTCTCCATCACAGATTAAATGAATGAATGAACTCATGCTTTTTCCCCTCATGTTGTCTTCCACTCCCCCCTCCACCCTGACGCCTACCCCTGCTGTAGATACTTGTGTGTGTGAAGCAATATTCATGTTATCATATATAAAATGAGTGGTGTTGATCATTTCTTCATGAAAATGTGAAAAGTGAGTGCAGTGTGTCCTGTGTTTTTGGTAGTTCTGAACTCTGAGAAAAACAGAAAGTGATCTGCTTGTCTTTGAGACAGCGGCGCCAACAGTGACATTACTTGGAAACGCCAAGAGGGTTCGAAAAGTTGTTTCCACTTTAAGTTGAAATTGTTGCACAGGCCAGTCGATTCCTTTGTTGAGGGCTGCTGTAACTATGTGCACAAATGTCAGCCCTTCAACTTGGGGCTACAGCTGCACTTGGGAATGGTGTGTCGTGGGTGTCGCCAAAGCCCATGAGTTAACAATAACGAACAATAAGTGGCCTGCTGGTCAATTTTACATGGTTGCTAATATGTGGCCAATAAACAACAGTGCAGAATACAGCCTAGATGGCAGCGACTGTGTGTTCTTAGAACAGTTTGAATAAAGGGAAATCGCACTGTAAGAGGACAAATGGGTTTGTTTTGGTGAATGGGTGTATTTGTTCAGATTTAGCTTTCAAAAACAGAGGCAATGTTCGAGACCAACCAACATTCAAAATCACAGCAGTGTAGCTTTCGTTTACAACATTTCTTGTACTACACAATCCCATCTGGCTGCAGCATTAGGAAATCTGTCTGTGGAAGTCAGTCACTGTGTGTGGGGTGTCTTGTCTCTAAGGTTTAAAGAAGTTCTCATGTCTGTTCAATCGCTTGAGGTGAAGGACTGTTGGGGTTAGGAAGGAGTATTTTTCTGAGGTTTAGAAGTATCTTAAGTGAAGGAGAAAATGACTGCAAGTAGGAGTGACTGAATAAATGTTTTCCAAATGCTAAACAGCAAAAGTGTAACACATTATCACTGAGATGTGTTGAGATTTCTCCAAATGAAGTGATGCTATTACACCATCATTGTTCACTTTGCCAACGTCAAGATGTTCCTGGTGTTATCAGGGTCAATGATGGGATACATGTCCATGTCATGAATGTTGTAGAATTTATTTTTAAAAAAGTGTTGCCCACAAAGTCTCCCCTCAGAATTCACCATTCACCACCTGTTACCGCTGGTGCTTCTGCTAGGATGATGAGCTCGGCTGTGAGGCTGAGCCCTCAAACTCACCTTAAAAGATGGGACTTCGACTATTCATATAGGGCTTCACATTCTATAGCAGGTGTCCAGACACCGTGGTGGCCGGACTTTCAAATAATCAAAAATATTAACATTTTCACTTTATATTATTTTTGTTAGTCTACATCAGTGTAACCAGACTCCTAAAACAGAGAACATCTATAATGATAACTACATACTTAACTAGAAAATGCTCTTAGACCTCTGCCAAGGAGGCAGTCAGGCATCCCAGGAAGCAAACAAAAGTACACAGTTTGAGACTCAATACAACAGTTGGCCAATGAAAATAGTTGCTGATCACTGATCTATGGGTTTGTACATTACTCGATTCTCCCTAAGCAATTCTTCAAAACCTACAAACTTAACAAGAAAATAGCCCAAATCCTGCCTTCTCCAGGAATTCAACAACATTTGGGTTATATTGGTTAAGTCCCCCATGTGGTGTTGAAATGTTATGTGATTACTTTCAAATTATTCTGAAGGCACAAGTTTTTGAAGAAAATGGAAATTGGTGCAGTGTATGAGTTTCTTCCATCCCAGCGGAATCAATATCTCTGAGAGAATTTAGATTGAAGAAGCTGTATAATCTACTTGGCAGACATTTTTGTTTAATGCTGCGAGTGTCTGGTCATAATAATGGTACACAAACATAACACAAAGACTGTGCATGCTTGTGAAAGAATAAGCATTCGGGAATTAAACTTTTCTGTAAAAATGTCGACAAAATACCACCCACTAGCTCTGTTTTCTGCATCTGGTTCCTCATGCATCACACAATACCACTTTACTAAATAATGAATAAATGAATAACAGATTGACACACTGCCTGTACAGACAGAGAGACACATGAATGGATGCATAAACAGATGCATGACTGAAAAAGGCACTTACCTGTTGGTGATTACAGAGTTCACGTCAAACAGCACATGTGTGAAAGAGGAAACAGAACAAAACGATGAGTCATTTTGCAAATTACATCAATGGTCTAAGCACTGACCGTCACAAACGACACAAAGGTAAGTGGTCAAAGTCACGATTGCTACCAGCAACTATCAAAAATGTGTCATATCGTTGAATCATAAGCTTTATCGAAACCATTGCCAAAGTTTGAATTTCCTTTAACTGAAGTTGTTTGAATTACTTTAACAGATGTTACATGCTAGTATCCAACATCAGTACCAGTGCAGATCAAAGCTTTTCTGTTTTAAAGGATCGGGGTGAAATATAATGAGCCTGATTCTGTTAGCGTTCGCGCAACATAAATCACAGAATCACTACTTTAAGAAAGATCACGTGATTGAAAGAGTTTTCTTTTTTTTATTTATTTAGAGAGAGTTACAATTTTAAAGGATCAAATTGGAATTTCCACAGTGGTTTTGGCAAATTTGGCAACATGTGACACATTTATATATTCACTGATTTTGTTAGCTGTATGCTATAAAATGAAATGTAGCTGTATTTACAGTCTTTTAATCCCTCTCCTGAAGTAATGATTTCTCCTCTGCGGTACACTATTCTGGCAGCATAAAAAGCAATGACGCAATATGGAATTAAATGGCACAAGATTATGAAGACCATTTGCAGATCAAAGCCTGATAAGCTTTCATATGCCAGAACAAGATGTCTTCAATGGCGCTATATTATGACTCACAATATTAACTGTAAACGAGAATACATTTAAAAGCTATGAGCACTGCTGCGAAAGCGGGGTCTTCCTGCAGCATTACTGTGACTTCAGTCTCAGATGTTGCAAAACATGTGATATGTCCTAGAGGAAAAAAAAGGAGCAAAAGGAGGAGGAAGAGGGAAGAGAAAATGGAGATGACAATGAAAAAGGAAAAGGGAGACAGTGCTGCATGAACACCACCAACAAAGTTTTCCTTGCATCGTGTGTAACTCTCCAGCTCATGTCTGGTGATGAATGAATAGCCCACCCATCTGTTTCCTTTATTGTAGTGTCATCCATGATTGCTGATGACAGGTATTCACATCTTTACACAAACTGAACAGGAATAAAAATGTCCTCCACTTTGTAAAACATAGAAGAGTATTACTGGATGGCTGCAGCCAACTTCCTCCACTGAAATCCCAAACAAGCCCCCCCCCCCCCCCCCCCCGCATTTCTCTCACAGCTCTCATTGGAAAACACAATGAACTGTAACTTTAACACTGGGAACCTATCGGGACCACATGATCTCTGAGCTGCGTCCATCAATAAAGCGAGCGACGTGATGGCTATTTTACAAGCAAAAGGCCACTGTCAGAGGAGAGGGTTACAGTTTCAATATGAGTGACCTTTTGTGTGCTGACTGGAGACAGGTGGAACAACAGCTGTGGCCTTTCCGATACAAAGCCTGTCACGAGTACTGTACACTGTCCTGTGGACTATTAGTCAACAATTCAGTTGCCGAGTTATATAACTGGATGACAAAATAAAATACTTCAATTGAATTCAATAAAACTGTCCAGTCAATCAATCAATCAATCAAACAATGCATCTATTCATTAATCCATCCATTGTGACTCACTTGAAAGTGGCAAAGTGGGAAACTTCTTTAAGCAGCTGAATGCCGATTAAGAAATAAGCCATGATTTGTCAAGCAGTGTAGCGCAAGCTCTCTATGGCGATATCACCATTTCGTACGGTATGAGAGTCAAATCAAGGATGACAAAAGAAAAGCGTGTGAATAATGACAAAAGTGGAAGGAAACAAATGAAACTGGGCCGCAGAAAACATCAACATGTATGTATGTATGTGTACGTGTTTAAGTGTATCTGGGGCTGCAAATAAAATATTATTTTCATTATTGATGAATGTACCAATTATGCGTTGCCTGTTTTATCCTACTAACAGTCCCAAAGCCAAAGAAATTCAGCTTACTACCACACATGACCAGAGATACAGAAAAGGCAATTTAACACAGACGTCCTCGACTGTGACACTACATTTAAAGACATAAACAGACTGGAAACATAGAATTATTTAATTCAATTGAAAAACTAGACACTTTGTAAGCATATGGTACATATACTCTCTCAAAGTCTTTTTCAGAGCAGGATTAGGATGGATTTCTATTTTAAACATGATTTAATTGTTTCTAGAGCAGCGACAGCAATGTTTACAACAGCAAAGTTACCATATAAACTCAGTAATATCTCAATGGAAATGAATCTAAAATGTCAATAAAATAAATAAAATTCCTGACATCACAACACTGAGTGAAGTTTAGAAAGAGTGAAGAACACAGACAACAATCCCTATCAGTTATTCATCCTGTCCTCTGTCCTCCTCCCTCTGCTGTTGTGCTGTGTGGAGAAGGGGCTGCTTTGTCTCAGCCAGCAGCTAAGTTTACAAGAATTTGCCAAATTTTAAGATCTGTGGCAAACTAAGCTCAACAGATCGATGACAAACAGGCAGCTTTTGTTTTAGCCAGTTCCTAACAGTTCTCTATTAGCCGAGCTTGAGCGCTGTGCTTGTGTAAAACACAGCAAAGGTAGATGGGAGATTATGGACAAGCGGACTGAAATTTCTGCATGTTTATGCTGGGTGAAAAGGTGCATTGATAAAGTATTGTCTTTTTACTCATGAAGGTTTTATTGCATTAACAGCAGCGAGCGTAGTTTGAGGAGCTCAGCCCCGACACAGAGAGCAGAGGAGGTTTTGCAGCGTGGTGATAAATCACACCAAAATGCTAAAAAGAAGCAATAAAAGAACTGGTAATATCAGAGCTTATCAATACTACAGTCTATTATAATTTAGCCCCAGGGCCCGTTTAATTCCAGGCTTCGGTACCATGCATCTCCCTTATACATGCTCTTTCTCTCTCGCTCCCTCCCTCCACTTCAGCATTGTGCCTGAGTCAGTCATGTCTGCAATAAATACATTTCAAACAGCAGGAGGAAACCTATAATAAAAACTGCAGCCTTCTTTCCCAAAATCCATTTTGCTTTTCATAGTCTGCCTTTCGTGTCTTTGGTTCTTCTGTATGCATGACATTAACAGTTTGAGTAGGCTGAGTAAACGCATACTTCAGTAGCCCTGACATACTGGTAGCTAGTTGGCATCAAAAAATCAGGATATTTGTGAAACTGTAACGTTGTGTTGGCGGAGGCGTGCAGTATGGGGATTGTTGTTTTTTTTTAAACCTTTATTTTGAAAGGGAATCACATTGAAACATGCAGAGAGAACAACAAGGCTTATTTAGTGGCAACAGAGTAACTTATTTTGGCCATGGGCCATCTCAAATGTCCCCTCTTAGCTGGTCCATATCTGTCTGAGCACATGCAAAACCATACCATAATATAAAAGGAACCTTGCATATGTCTGAAGGCAAAAATCCCTTCTTACTGGTTCATGAGGCAAAATCAGCTTTATTTATTATCATCAGACAAATATAATTAAGAGAGATAGAAAATCTTGAACCAACGCAACACAAAGATACTCAAAATAGGCTTAAAAACGTCTTTGCAGTTAGAACCACAGATCTGTATTATCCTCACTGGTGATACATAGTTGCATGGAAATTACCTTTTACATTGTAATCGTGTTGAAATCTTTATGTAAATATCCATTTTGCTTGTCCCTACACATTTTATATTGTATATATCAACCTAATGACTGATTTAATGTTGCTGAGCTCACAGGCTTTAGTCCTGCGACATGACTTAAGCTCATGTGATCCCATGGGGGAAAATCTGTTTACGTGATCACACAGGAGGTAGCAAGAAATTACAGAGATTCCAGGGAGACACAGCACAGATTGTCTCTGCTGATTATATTTAAATTGTTATTCTTGCTGTTGAACACTGGGCATCAGTGTTTTCACAGAATTTCTGAAGTATTAAGTGGCGGATGCATCAATTAACATAATAATTGGAAAGATGTGAGACGCTGTTCAAAAGCTAAGGAGCCATTTTGGCCAGGCCTCTGCCGCTCCAAATGAGGGTGGATCATTTGTAACCGAGCCAGATGATCTGGTTATGATCCAGTTAGAATCGCACCGCTTCAGTGAGCACAATTGAGATGGCTCTGTTTATCAGCTATATAGCTCCTACACTGCATTTGAACTGCACAGTCACGGTGCCGCCCCTCCCCTCTCTCTCCTTTTCTCACTCTCTCCTGTCAGCGTTCCATTTAGCAGGAAGCAAAGCACAATGAAATCAAACGCGATACGGCTCTGATGCTAGCTCTGTGTGGGATGGGATAAACTAAGCAGGTCACAGCACGGACATGTTAGGTATCTCCATAATACCTTCCCTCTCTGCCACTCCTTTTCCTACTTTTGTTGATAGTATTACTGTTTTTACCACAAACAACAAAAGATTGCAGGTTATCCAAGTGTGTTATGCTTGAAGAATGAGACACTGACCATGTATTAATAACTGGATTTATCATTCGTCTGTTACTTGGAAAACGTTTTTTCACTGTCTTTGATTCCAACATTTCCATCTCACAAAATATAGATTTTTCTTGCCGGAGTCAAAACATCTATTATGTATGGTTGTGAAACAATTTTTGATTTACAATATGGCGGAGGCCTCAGACCCCACCCTCCCACACAAAAAGCAAAACACAGACACTCACACACATGCATACAAATACTACATGTATATGTACTTGATATCATGTAAAAAGCCTTCAATAATACACACAGAAATTCTGAAGGCGGCCTCGTTGAGGGACTTCTCTTCTCAAAGCCAAAGGAGACTAAGAAGAGTTAAAGCTCCTCTGGATGACAATTTTGGCAGAGAGAAGACAGCACGACAACCAGAAGACAGACTTTATGAAGGCTATGGTAATTCCACTCCCACTTTACCCACAGCAACTCCTGACATTTAAGCTTTTGGCTGAGATGTCATACAACAGCATGTAAGATTTAGTAAATGTGAGATGATCAACAGCACCATCTAAAGGAAATTACAAGACAAAAGCAACAACTACACACACACACACACACACATATATATATAAATATATATACAACGAAATCTGCTCTAATTACAAGCAAGCTTTGTCAGATCATCCAAATCCTTGTCTGAAACACAGTCAACTGACACAGTAGAGGTTTATATCAGCAACATCTGTCCTAAAGAATGTAATAATAAAAAAAACAAACAAAAAAAAACAGGTATAAAGATTCAAAATGTTTGTCCCCCTTGTGTTAGCTGACTAAAAATGTCACTATAGATCAACTACTACAGCCAAAAAATTGCTGAAATTACAATGATATCGTATTGGGCATTTGGAAATACCCTTAGCTGCTGATGATGAGTGAAGTTGATGCATTTAAAAAAAACAAAACAAAAAAACAAAACAGCAACTTGAACATTACAAAATATTTCGAGTAATTTAGTACTTTGATGGGCATTCAATTTTGAACAGTATAGTGGTTTTAAGGGGGAGCGTGACAGCAGTCTCCCATCTCATTCTAGATCTATTAAACAATGCACATCATAACTTTGATTTATAGTTTGAGCTGTAGCAATATTTCAAGATCAATCACATTTTGAAGGTGTCTCTGGGGAGCCCTCAGTAAGGATGTCAGATGCTGTATGGACAGGTACTGAAATAGAGGGGATGTGATTTGTGGATGCGTGCGCCCTGTTGACAAACAGCCCATGGGACTTCCACAGTACACCCTCATGCCTGTATTGTTTTAGAAGAATACCTATGTGTGATGTTGAGAAGAAAAAAAGCAGCTGGAAGTTTGTCCAAGCAGATGTCAACCGGTCAGAGGTGAGAAGGGGGCAAGCGGAGTGTGATTATTTACTCCGGGCTGTTTACCCGTGACACAGTGATTCAAGCGGAGGGGTTAATAACTTTGCCTGACCTCAGATCAACAGTAACAGACCACTGTCAGTCTGTCCTCCTTATCCGTTCCACTCCTAACTGCATTTCAAAAACATAAAAACTCTGATTAGATCACAGGTTCGCAATGCAAGTGGTTTTCTCATAAACATAACAATACTGAACTGATATCTAACATTATGTCATTATCATATAATTGCCAACAATGAAGTGGAAGTTACAATTTTCATTTATTCTTTATGACCAATCTGTTTTTGTCCCCCATGATAGAAACAGCAGATGGTTAATTTGAGGCATTCTAAACATCGAATTGTCCGAAATTGAAAAGAGGAAGCACAGTGGTGGCTTTGACACAACAAAAAGTTGTTTGTAAGTTGAACGATGGATGTACTGGCTCAACTGTCAAAAGAGATATCAGAGAATTTTGATTTAGGTTGTTAGAAGCTGAAGTTAATTAACCTCTGTGCTCCCATTTCAACTATTTGTTTGTTGTTCTTAGAGACACAGGGAGAATGTAACAACCCTATAGGTTTATGCTATCACCGCCAGTTTTAATTATTTCAACATCGTCTTTTCTCGTCATTTCGCAGTGACATCAATGGTAGATAATTCAAAACACTTCGGTGGTGACACAGTTGTTGGAATCCTTAAAAAGTGATCTTTAGTTTCCATATATCATGCAATTTTAAGCTCTGTGATTAGATATTTCTTGGGAGGTAACTTCTACCTGACAAGTGTTTGTGTGCACAAGCTTGTATCTCCAATTTTTGATGGAATAATCAGATATTTTCTAATGCATTTGTTATTTTTATTATTTTTATTTTTTTTACTGATGATTCAACAAGGAGAGCTCCATGCTAATTCAAGCCGTACCAGTGACTCAACTAGTAGTCAACTAGGAGTCAAGTAATATTGCCTTTGTGGAAAAATGAATGGGACTTTTACATCCAGAACCAGGGATGCCAGAAAACACACCACCCACTTTGCAAAACAATTCTTAAATGGGAACCGTCATCCAATGTCTTTTTTGCAGATGCAGACATAAAATACACTGTCAGACGTGGTGAGCCCAAAAGGGAGTCTTGAGAAAATAATCCTGTGGTCCCAAAAACTACTGCTTCCATTAACTTGACAGGAGAGTATATGAGTACGTGACTGAAAAGCAGAATGAAGGAATGACGATTACCAGGACTGTCACTCAGCTGACAGCGAGCAGGTGAATCCACTGGTTAAGGCGGAATTTCTTTCAGGCATTACTATGTGATTTAAAAAATGTAATTAATTTTTGCTAATCATCTTTTTATTGAATTCAATTTAAAAAATCAGCATCTTAAAATATTAGTATGGATAAAACAACAAACAATTCCTTTTTCCCATGTCAGTTCTCCATTAAAGCACTAATCCATTAGAACATTTTGCCTTGTATTTCATACACATGCACTTAATTTGTGTTTGCAAGTACACACACACACATACAAATTAAGTTGGTCTCAACGTCTTACTTGCAATGCAGGGGATTAATCTGACCTGCAGACCAAAAGTCATCCAGCTGTTTCTGTTTTTCTGTTCACAACAAAAAAAAAAAGCAACAACTCGCTCTCTTCCTGATACTTTTCTGAATGGCACTAATCTCCACCAGGAGTTTGAACCACACTAATGCATTCATTTTACAATAATGCATGCTAAATGTATAATCTCAAGTATACATTTAGGTATAAGTAAATTAACAAATATATCGTCTTTTTTTTTCATTGGAAATCATTTACCTTTAATGCTAAACCACTTAGGAAACTCTAAATGGGAACCTGTTGCAGAAAACATACAGAGAATCTCACAGCCAGAAAAAACGTCCTCAATTTTGCAACAAAAGTTTTTTATGTTTGCTTTAGTCTTTGCCTTATTCGAAAAATTGTTAATGCACTAAATGGGAAGAAGAAGAAGAAGAAGAAGAAGAAGAAGAAGAAGAAGAAGAAGAAAAAGAAGCTGTTTCAGTTGCTGTTGTATTCTCAGATATCCCCATAATGGTCTTCGTCTTCATAATCTTCAGACAGCATGAAAGAACAATGACTACTTGGCCAAACGAAACCAGTTCCTGCAGATCTCTCTGCATTTTCCAGGTTTTCAAAATTCTTCTGCTTCTTGTACTCTGTTCTTAGAACTAATAGCAGCTTCTGACAAAACTACGGTTTGCTGA
This sequence comes from Chaetodon trifascialis, assembly GCF_039877785.1. Taxonomy (NCBI): domain Eukaryota; kingdom Metazoa; phylum Chordata; class Actinopteri; order Chaetodontiformes; family Chaetodontidae; genus Chaetodon; species Chaetodon trifascialis. The sequence goes on from NC_092057.1 coordinate 12,454,553, forward strand.
GTGCAACTGCTTCAAACCAGTTTATGGAAACTGGTTTGGAGCAGCTGACACAGCTGGATGTATGCTTATGAAACAGGGAAATTCAGCTTTTTTTTGGATCAACATTCAATTGCACCAGCAAGTGCAAGTCAAGTATGAGACCACACACTGGCCATAAAGCAGTTGCACTTCACAACTGTGATGGCTTTTGTTAAGCGGTAGCACACAAACAAAAGTAGAGCCCTTTCATTTCTGGTAACTTTGCCTTGATACAAATTGTTGCATTAGGACACATCAAACTAAATTCTTCATGTGATTAAGGAAGTCTATCCTGGCCTGAATGGATTATTGTCTCCAATAATATTATTATCCAGAGGTGGTTTATGTATGAGTGTCTTGAGTGTCAGTTGATTAAATCTTTGCAACCACTGAACTGCAGCTGCACACTTGCAAGACATGCTGCATGTGAATTATGCATGCCTCATGATTACATTACATTAACTCTTGCAACCGCTACATTAAGTAAAATACAATCTGAAAAATGCTGTAGTACATTTTGCTCCTTATGCTAAAGAGTCTGCACGGGATGGACCATATTCCTCATATTCAAGCATAAATTCAACATTCAGGCACACTGGAGAGCATGCTTCTTGCTGCATATTCCTGGTGCTGAATCTTCCCCTGTGCCTCTCTGAACCCCCCAGCACTATGATTCTAAAAAAGCCTATGTGGTCTCTCATCTTTAGCTGGTGAGCCATTTTCAGGCGCCATTGTGACTGGCACAGCTGTTAAAAGGTCCGAAATGAGCAATGTAACTGAGAGGGTAATGATACATAACCAAACCCTGAGTAACATGTTACATCACATAATGTTTTTTGCACAGAAAATGCTGCAGATAGTATGTGGGGGAAAAAAACGACCAGTTCTTGTCATACTTACCTTTCTATAAATAGTTGACAGGTGTTTTAAGGCCCGTCAAGCCCTGCACCTGAGTGAATCTTTAATGGAACATTTTCTGACAATGCTGTGTTAATTCACCTCCCTTCAACTAGAGGCCAAAGTGCTTTGACCAAGTGAAGTGAACCGTAAAAATAAATGACCTTCTTTTTCTAATATTATTAGGTACAAAACACAAAGGTGAGAAAAGTGTATCCAGTTGGTACTGCGGTTCAGAAGCAGGCTGACACTGTGTGAATCAGCTGAACGGTTGATAGAGCCTGTGGACATTTTATCTCCTGCCAGATGATGCATGCAACAGTAATCGCAACATGATTGATTTGTTATTTTGGCATTTTCCGTATCTTCTCTCTCCGTGTCACTAATTTGGCAACTTGGGACTTCCAAAAACCTTAACGTGTCCGCTTGCTTCTTCTGTCTTGTTGAACATTCCTTTAATACCAGAATTTGTAATGCCTGCTGAAATGTTCATAGTCGCAGCACAAACCGTAAATGAGACTTGTCGGTAAAACAAAGCATCGCCTAACAAATTCCCTTTGATGTACAAGGAGCCAAGAGATGTTCGGTTGTCATTTGTGTTTACTAATCTCCACTAAAGGAGCTCTCAGTATTCAGTATTCAGCTAAAAATGCAAGAGAGCTAAAAATATCAAACTTTCTCCATTGTTTGGAATTGTTTATTCTTAAACTGAGCATCACTCATCTCCTTTAATAGATTTAAAAAAATGCTCTGAATGCCCAGGGGAAGCCTCCACATTCTGCTTTAACTTGTGTTGTATTTATTGATAGAATATTGTTTAACCGTGCATGCTTTACGCAATTAAGAGGGTGAGACTTATTCATTCCACCCCAGAGCGAATAAGCACAATTTTAATTTAAGAAATAACAAAAATGCTTCACTTCACAATTGCTTGCATTTGATGCCTCATATTGCTAATGAAGCTAGCTCTGTAATTAATGAGATAAGCAAAAGAGAGTTTTGATGAGGCTTGCATGTGTGACTGTGTCTGAGGGCCACGTGTGGACACAGGCTATCTCTGAGAAGGCTACAGCCTTGAGGTGAGTATGAGAACGGCCTGCTTAAAGCCATTAATTAGATTTCCTGTCTTTCCATCTCCCTTTGCCCCTTGTTTCATCCCCCCCGCCCCCTGTCTTGTCTTGCTCTGCTGGCTTGCTATCCCTCCCACTCTCTTACTCCTTTTTTCGCTTTGCCTGTTTACCCATGGCCCTTGTTTGGCTGCAGGCTCTTTGGGTTGCCCAAGACTCTGGTCTATTCTCAGTGACAAGTCCTAGTAGCCATTACAACAAAACAGAGCAGTGAGCTCCAGGCTCACAGGCTAACGCATAAAAAAACAAAAAAAACAACTTAGAATAAATAATGTGCTTAAGTCTGATGATGTGAACATTCTACGAATGTAACAATTATGAACATTTTCTCATGTACGTTCAGCAGAGTAGACAGCTGTACCAATGCTACAATGAAACCACAGTCTGTAAGTATTTATAGTATAGTAATTGCTATAGATCTCAAATGTAAATGTTTGCTTGGCTTGCTTGATGCACTATTAAAAGAAAATACATGGGTCTACAAATGAACAGATGCAGTATGTTGTAACTGCAACACTCCTGCTTAATCACATTATGCACTCTGTCAGGGTGCATTCACAATTCACCTTGTGCATTATCTACAACAAATTCACTACAAGTGTTTATTCCTCTGTATGTGTAACTCTTGTTAAAGTAGCGAATATCAATCTGTGAAGGTCAGTGAAAGATCATGATTATAGTTATATAATAAAAACATTGCATAGACAACTTGATAAAAGGTATCCAAACCTGGGCCTCAGGTGCTGAATAGTCCATACACCCACCTTGACCTTGACAAAAGCTTTTTTTTTGCTGTGCTCTGTGAATACTGAACGATAAACCCAGGACCAGTGCTAACCAATGACTCCTGAACATTGAGCAATTGTGCCTCCCTGATGATATTTCAATGTACCTCAAATGAAGATTCTTTTTATGCAGCTGTTTGCTCTCTTCCTTTTCCTCTCTTTTCATGTCATGCCATTTCAATGCCAAAGTAAAAAAATTCAAAGGAGAAAAAAATCATACACACGTCAGAAAATTATCTTTTGTCAGCTTTCCTTTATATTCAAATAATCTGTTTTTCAGGGTAAAGGTTCATATGGAAACTATCATATGTAAATACAAGCCCAAAGCAAACTTGCAGGGTTTACTTAATCCTATCTACTCCATATGCACTGTAACTCCTGTGCTGCATGCCCACAGGGCAGAATAATTTATGTCCCACGGTATCTGCCTGAGCAGTGGCATGTTTGTATCACTGAAACAGCTTGTTGCATGGGTACAGACAGTGAGAAGGGGAGCAGGCATGATAACAGCATTAAGTCAGGAAACTGGATTTATATGCAATGTAAACCAAGAGAGCTTTTTGTGGGATTTTTTTTGTAATTATTGTAATGTAAGTATGACTCTTCTGTAGGTGTGTTCTGAATAAAATGCATGGAAATTTGCCCTCCATTTGCAAGGCTCACATAAAACTGTTCACTATGAGGCTTGCACAAAAGCCCTACAAAAAATGGTCTGGGAGGCATTTAGCCTGTGTCTCATAATTTCCCATGAGATGAACACCGTACACTACATGCTGTGCAGTAAGCTTAATTTGCTAAAACTCAAAGCTAAAACTTTGTGAAGTTGAACTTTTCATGATGATATCGAGCATTATAGTGTCTATGCATATGCACAGAGATGTCTGTCGGCATGGTTACTACTCTTTTTTCCCCACTTAGCTTTAATGTTTTTCCCATTTTTCACAGGATGTTAAGATTGTCTGCAATTATTACATTTGTACTGGCTGGACATAATAGAGCAAATACAACGAAGCTACAGTATGCACATTAAAGCCACGTTGAAAACTTTGCTCATAAACTAAACAAGTCAAAAGGGATTCATGCTGGGTCTGAGCATGTTTGTGGTGTTTTGGAAATAGAAAAAAAAAAAAAAAACACATTATAAAATCCAATGCATTACACATGCTTGCTTATGGACACATACTGTGTTTTCATACTGCTTCCACTACCCGCAATCCACTGGATGCCACTGAGTGCTATTTGGTTCATCAGTCCAATGTTGTGATGAAAAAGCTCTGGGATCTAAAAAACACTTCCACACATAATTTAGATTCTGAGATTGTTTAGATCAACACAGGTAAAAACAAAGCATGACTCCAGATCACAGCACAAGTTTGCTTTTAATAGTTCCTTTTACCATCTCTGAACTGACCCAAATGGTGTACCATCCAACTGGAATAAAGGAAAATGCAATTTAAAGTTCCAGATCCATCCCTCTCTGGGAGTTCTTTGTTTAAGTTTCTAATTTTTATTATACAATGTGATTAGTGTTTGTGTTTGTGTGTGTGTGTGTGTGTGTGTGTGTGTGTGTGTGTGTGTGTGTGTGTGTGTGTGTGTGTGTGTGTGTGTGTCTGTTGTTTTTTGTGTCAGCATTGTCTTAGTTGCAATCTTGTACATGTTGTAAGTCATTTGTTCTCACGTCTTTCTTCCAAAAGATATCTTGATTTTGCTGAGACTTGCTGAACAAAAAGAGCTTAACAAAGCAATGGGGCATTGTGATGATTCTTTAACAGCAATTATCACAAAAGCTGTAATAAAAAAAATGGTGTAAAACCGCATAAAATGCTGAGGTAGGATTCAGAGATGTTCCATGTACCTCACTAGACTAGCTGTCCAAATGTAAAACTCTGAGACCACACTTGTCAGGACTTTTCAGTCACGCCTTGTGGGGTAAACAAATCTTCCAAAGCTCAAATATGCCCATTTGGATTACAAATTCTTTACACTGCTGGCAAATCAAACACCTGGTTTGTATTTTTGTCAGCCTGAAATCATCCCTCTTGGCTTGTTCACTGCATCCTGCTGTCTCTACTGTGAAAACAACACAAAGGGTTTGGAAACCAATGATTGCACTACAAACACACATTACTTGAACCACATGTCTGAAAAACAGCTGCGTTATGTGACTGAGTGTGTTGACTGACATTGATCTGATGACATGTTTTGCGTGCATATTACTGTTGTTTGGCATATATGACCTTCATGAATGCATATTTACATGTCAAATATACTGTATATAAGGTCAAAGACACAACCAAACCTATACATTGCAGGCTACCTTTATTTTCCACTTTGAGTCATGCTAAAAGATGTGACAAAACAAAGGTTTTATGCTTATGCTACACTGAGGAAGAGGCACTAGCGCTCTCTGGGGGGAAACATCGCTTGCTCTAACTCCTGCACTGATTTATCTCAACTACATGAGGGAAAAATGCACAAAGTGATTATGAGCACAATACACAAAGGAAATTTCCTGGAGGTGCAAAATGCAGCAATCACACACTCAAAGCATCAATGTGAGGAAAGGACAACTGACCTTGTTCTTTATTTGTACCGTCTCACAGAAGACACCAAGATATCTGTCCTCAGTTCTTTTCATTTCGGTAAATTATCAAATCGATGACTTCCTTGCTGCACTCTTGTCTTTTGTGATATACTCATGTCGGATGCAACGCTGGACCATCTTTGTTGCCGTATGAACAGACATTTTCAAGTGAGAAGCAGAACTTATTTCAATGGCAAATACTGCTATGAACTTTTGAATAATGCTGGTTGAACTGAAAATTTGCAGAAAGCAGAAATTTGCAGCAGCAGTAAAAGCAGTGTCTGCTATGTTCCATCCAATTTATAGGCCATGTTACAGCATACATAATATGAAGTGGCAGAGGTGACATTTTACTGTCAGGTTTAAATACATGTTTGGATGGAGCCATGTGGACAAGCTCAACCTGACTGTGTGCACAACATAGCCCACCATGGGTAATTGATAGGGGGGCTAGTACACTCACAGGCCTCTGACATGTCACCTGACGATTGTTTATTTTAGAATCAGAATCACAAACGAGGGATGAAAAGGCTAAGACGAAAGTAGCTAGTGGCAGGACTTTGTTCTGTGAGGAGCAACCATTGCAGAATAAGTGAGAACAGTCAGAGCTCACTGTGTGAGGGGAATACATCATTGTGACAGAGAGAAATTGAGCAAAAATATCTCTGAGAAAGGCCTTACTTTCAATATGAGTTATGATACATCCACCATTACCTTGCACAGAGGGGGCAGGAATTATCTTTGTTTCAAACAAATTACCCTTTGCACAGTTGGCTTTTAAAAGTACAGTTCGTAAGTACTTTTACATATGTTTTGTTTTCTCTTTTTCATTGTGTAGTGATAATCTCCAAGTAGCTTGCTGCTGAGTACGTGTTCATGACCAATAAAAAAGGGAATAATTTCCATCACCATCCAGTAACATTCTGAATTTCAAGCAGCTGTACCCTGGGCTTAAAACTGAGCAAACTCAAGTCATTTGCCAAGTGTCCTGTTAGTGAGAAGTCAGCAAGGAAAGGAAAATGTAAAAGTCGACCCATTTCTGTCCAAAAATATTACAGCAAGTTGTAACTGTAACTGTCAAATGTAGTCCAACTGCTGACTCTTGGGGACATTTAAAAAAGAGCTTAAATGTTTACTTGCTGATGACGAAGAGGATGATCATATGCAGTGACCTACGCAGACACTTTTAAGGTCAGGGAGTTAAGAAAGACCAGGCAGTTATCTCTTTTTGAAGGCATGAAGGTCCAGGGAAAGGCAATTATGATGCATGGACAGAGATCAAAGGGCAGGCCTTATGGTATTCTTATTTACAGCAAATAACAAAAATGTCAGCCATCAAGATGCAGAACAAGATGGATCGAGCGACAAAATGATATCATTTTGGTTGTCAAAACTGGACCACTTGTGACAGAAATAACAAATCAGACGTTCCCTTAGGGTTCACTGAATCTCGCTACATTTCCGTACAACATTTGGCTGCTAAAACAAATTCCCTGAGGAACATACATGGCGATAAACATAATAAACACTAGATATGATTTCACCCTCAGTGACAGATCCTTGAATACACGACTGACTGTGTTGAAATTGCAGTTTGTGAAAAATGAAAGTTCACTACATGACGTATTGGACTTGAGCAGAAACTGTTGGTTTGTAAAAAGTGCAAATCCCTGCACTATTTGTGATTAAGTATGGACTGAAAAAATCGTATGGTTGCACATTTGAAAATTCCTGGAGGGATCGTTTCAATTTCAACACCAGCCTGGAGAGCTCTCTTGTCCTACTTAAGGCCAAGCTCAGTGCCGTTCGGAGCTGTGCCTCAGACTGTTTCTTGAGTTTCACTGTGCTGCTAGCCAAGGCTCTTGTAAGGTTAAACTATCTGACAGCTCCAGTTTCACTGTAAACCACACGTGTCCTCAGGCTGATTTTCACATACTTAGTGGTGTGAATTTTCACATGCTCCATTTATGATGATCACACATGATTACCCTTGGTTATGTGGTGTCTCCATGGCTAAGCATAAAGAAGAGTGGTGAGAGGTTGTTCAGGAAAGAGGGAGATATAAAAAGAAAGACGCAGACAGGTGGAGTGGATATATGAACAACGTGTCTTAATGGTCTCTTTATGTGCTTTGCCTTAGCCTTTCTGTGCATGTATGTAAGTGCACGTGGAGGTCCAACCTAAAATTAAGAGCATGACATTCATCACAATTTTGTCCATGTGTTTAGTACATATTGGAATCTTAGAATGACATTAGGTGCAGTAAAGCCAAAAATACTGTAGAAATACATATCTAAATATACAAGTAACAAGAAAATCACATGTTAATAACATAGAGATTAGCATTTTAAACGACACAGAGGAACTAAACTATGGTTCTGTAACTGTGGCTGTAATGAAGTTCACAAAACTTTAAAGGAATTGCAGAACCCAATATGAAAGTGATTAAAGTGAGCTACATGAAGAAAACTTTTTGGTCTTTTCTCTCTCAGTTGTCTCATCCTGAGCTGAAGCTGTGTCTTAGTGATGGAGCTACAGTGATATTATCAGTAACTGTGTCTTATCTCATATTACTGTAGCACAGGATCGTATTCAAAACAGGACATGCTGCTGTCCTGCAGTCATTAATAGTCCCAGAAACCTGTTTTAACAACACAGGTGCCTGTATTGTCCTCTGTGAGTTTACTTTAGCGTAGTGTTCTCTCTCTGTGCCAGGCCTGTGTGTGTTTATATGTGTGAATTTATGGTTCAAACGATGAGAAAAAAGGAAAACTAATAAGGTGCAGTCACAGGTCAAAAATCCACTAAGGCCAGCATTACCACACACTAAAAGATTAACACGGGAAGAAGACTCCAGTTCTGGCCCCATTTTACAAATCCTCTCATGCAAATGAGGTCATCACCATTTCAGTATTCTCTGGGGAGAGGAATGCACTTGAAAAACAGCATCAGGTGGAAGGAAATAGGAAATGAAGGACTTGTTACTATGCTCAACGTGAGATAAGGCAAACTGCAGGAGAAAGAGAAAAAAAAAAAAATCCTAAAAGCTACTCAGGACCTTGCATGGTTTTGAAAATCGAATAACACACATCCCCGGCGATTTACACACAGACATTAAATTTAATTAAAACTAGACCCAAGGTGAAGCAGTTATGGCTTTACACAGTGTGCCTATCAGACCCAATCAGGCCAGTAAGTGCAGTTTTTTTTAATGCCAGGACACAGTGCCAAATTGTATCCTGGCTTTAGGGCAGGGGCCTGCAACTTGGTTCGGCCATACGCCAGCACAGTTCACTGGGGGTGCCAACTCAGTTTTATAGATGCAACAACTGAGGCACATGGATCTATCTATCTATCTATCTATCTATCTATCTATCTATCTATCTATCTATCTATCTATCTATCTATCTATCTATCTATCTATCTATCTATCTATCTATCTATCTATCTATCTATCTATCTATCTATCTATCTATCTATCTAAGTCCTGGCCTGTGAAATTGTCCAGCATGGATCTAGTCACTGCCATATTCCTACACTTAGAAGCTATGACAGAAGGAGAGGAGACAGGACATTATCTCTCTCTCATTATCTCAGCAGTCATATGTCAGCTCAGTGTACAGACACCGTTTTGTGCACAAGCACTGATTTTGACACGGATCAAATTTATCAGTTTTGTCTTGTTTGTTTAAATGTGCATATATTCATAACCACTGCGTTTTTCACCTGCTCTCATGTTTATGTTCTTTTTGTTTGTTTGTTTTTACAGTATAAGTGTGTATTCATGGGTGAACCAGATTTAACAATCCCTCAACCTTACCATTCTTTACAGCTGTCTTCCTCTTTCTTTCTCAGTTGCTCATTTTTTTCAGAAGCTGTCCTATATTCAGGCTTCTAGGACATTTTTAATGGATGCTGTTTACATTGTATGGCAAATTGAGGGTGTTTCCTTCTGTAAATAAGCCAGTTTCTGCACAAGCAGATGGCTGTAGAACAGGTTGGATTCATCATTGTTCATTGCATACAGGTGTGCATGTGATATATGTTTGATTAACACTAACTTTCTTGCGCATACAGGCAGGTCTTACACACAGATTTAGAACTTGCATGTTTTGAAAAATGAGGCTCCTGTTACGTGGACGTCTATTCTCAGCAGAATGTCAAAGACCTAGTTTTTACCCATACGCCAACACCTCATCTAGCAACTAGCCCACTTACATACAACTCACAAGCAAAAAGGCAAAGAACATGCATGGTCAGTAATGCAAAAGCATGCTTCTTGTGCATAAAATGTCAGATTCTGTGTGCATAAAATGTCAAATCTGTCATACACTGAACTGTAGTCTTGATATGAAGTCTTGTAACGTCAGTAAGAATGATGTTACGCTAAAATCAAACTAGTCTTCAAGTTGGGTTTCCACAAATTAAGCTGCGCCCATGGTAGCTCACTTGGTTGATAGCCCCGTGTACTAAGGCTGAGCGTATAATTTCCAAGTAAATGTTAAGTTAAGATTACTGTCTACACTTAATAATGGGTCTCTGTGGTGCTTTTCAAATAATGATGGTGGGTGGGGCGCTTTTGATTAGTTAGAGGCTACTAAGCAGGCACCGCCGCTGTGGAAAATGAATTTAATTTATGAATAAGTTGTTAAAAGCAACCACACAGGAAAAAAGCACAGGAATCAATCATTTTCGTGTAAGATTATGAATGTGTGTGTGTGTGCGCAAATGTATTCGTGTGGGTTTGTGTGTGTGGGAGGGCCCTCTGGAGCATGCAACAATCAAACAAGAAGACTATAGCATGGCTTGTAATCTAATGCATAGACATGGTTCAGAGATGGCAGTTCAAAACAAGGGTAAGTGGCAAATGTTAAAGGGAAACGAATGACAAACTTACTTGAAAAACAAGAAGAAATGAATAACCAATTAGCCAGGAAGAAAATCAAGTTGTTCAGAATCTATCAAAGCCATCCTAATTTGGTCGCACAAAGTCAATTTGCTACCAACCAGTTGATTCCTCTCAAGTTCTGTCCTGAACGAAATGCATTGTAGCTTGTGTGCATAGTAAATCATAACGGCTTGATATAACAGAAAATAACTCATTTTTCATGTCCATCCTTTCCCAGAGATAGAAATGCAAGTGCTTTTTTTTTGGCCTTTAAGTAGAGTAATAAAGCTAACAAAAATCAATAACGCATTATAAAAGAACAGGCGAGAACTGGGTGTCTATAGAGTACATGATTTAACAGAACAACAATCTATTTCTTGAAAAGGTCAGTGAGCTATAAAGCCTGCTCAAACAGCACGGCCCCCTCTCATTCTTCCCTGACACTACAGTCACTCATATTTCACCAATACTTCAGGGAATTATCACCCAGAAGCCATGAAAAAAGCATTTAAGACCTTTTCTTCATCTAAGTAATCACTTTATTAGTGACACGAAGATGAGTTTGTGCTGTTATATGGATCTAAAGGGTGTAATGAAATTTGACTCTGCTGCAGAGTAACAACATAATAAAAAGCAGAGGGAGCCAAAGAATCAATACAATGCATGCTCCATCTGGTTGTTTCTCAATGCACGTAATGAAGTTAAGGGAACTTTAAATTGATTAGTAATCACCGAATAAAAAATAATTAAGGTAATACTTCTTCACTTCCTGTAGCTAAACAGTCATGTTAGAGAAAATATGCTAAACATTTCAAAAGCGTTTCGATTCTAGCAAACTTAGTACATGAGGGACACAGTGCTTTTAAGGACAATCAACTGGTGTGAGGTTATTTGAGGTCATTTTCTTATCCATGGTTGCTGCAAAATAGTCTGCGAACTTTGAGCAAGGTTTCAAGATTGATATTTGAAGTGCAGTGTCATATTCCCCATTCATTTCCACTGAATTCCAAACCTTTCTCAGGTTTTGTAGTTTGACCTTACACTGAAAAAAACTTTGCTGGATTAATATAAATAAAAACATCGGTTGCACATACATAATCATGAATACTGAAAATGATTCATTCATGTTCAATATTCTTATGTAGTATTTGTTCAAATACCATGAATGCAACTTGAAAATATTCTTTTATGCTCAGTGTATTCCATGATTTGTATTATCAGGCAGTTCTCACATCATTGAGTTATAAAGCTCATGTTTTGTTTATCAATTCAAAAGAGAAGAGATGGCATGATCAATTTACAAATATGACATTAGTGTATATCACACAATTCATTCATATTTCTCTTTCAAACAGACTTCAGTCTTGTAGAATTCATTTAATATTGATGCATATAAATTATAGTCTCAATCTTGTTGAGGTGAATAAACAAGGAACATGGAAAGCCCCACCTCTTGGTCAGAGATTTTCTACATAATTTTCAACAACATGCACAATGGTAACTAAAATTAATGTTGTGAAAATAAGATACTCCAATATAATAAATGGAAGCTGTGAAATGATTTGGCGGTTGTACCAATCAATACCTATCAATTTTACTACTTACCGCTCACTAACTTTCATGGAAGCTTAATTTGTGTTTAGCGTCTTTTAGTTGCCTTATCGTACTGCTGCTGTACAGTATTTTTATGTCTGTTATTATATATTATATACAATATACTCTTTATGCTTTATATTTAAGCTCAAAAAAAGATTACCAGCTATGGAAACAACATCAATCAGTTCAAAATTCAATATGGTGGTCAGCTAAAAACACACTAACTCTGGAAGATACCACATGAAATTCCAACTGAGACTGTTAAGGCCTCATATTATCTTCATCTGAACTTCAGTATGAGGCCAGTGGATTTAGGCCTCATCGTCTTACAGTATGGTCACGACATAGAGGGCTCACTTTAAAGCCTGTATGGACAGGGGGAATAATCACAAGCACTAACAACTCTATTCAAAGTACATATGACACCTGAATGTGTTTCATGTAATTTTTAATCTCAAGAGGCTCCCTTTCAGATCCTGTCCTTCATTTTGCAAGAGTAACTCATAACTCTGATTTTATTTTACATATTTTTTAGCAATATTTACAATGCATGTGTATTTTTTTTTCAGCCATCCACTAAGGATACCGCAGTGGAGAAACACAGACCAGGATGCCAGCATATAAACCAGCAGAATCAGAAGATGGTGTGGTAAGAACTGGATAACTGTATTTGAGGCTGCCATTCTGATTGAGCCCTTAACTACCCTCCTGAACTCCTTAACTACCCTCCTGAACTCAAGTGCATCTTTAAAGCACTCCAGTAGTTTGTCCAGAAGGATCAGACTCTCCACGATCAGTGTCAAAGGCTATCAGTACGCTGTGTCCATGTGTTAAACGGTTTGCCATCTTCGATTACGGACATTACTACTATACTTTACTTACTTCTATTGCACTGATTGTGAACTCGATGTTTTATGTATTCTGAAAGCTTTGGACATGTACTTCAGTGCATTTCACATGGACGGGGACTGTCTTTTGTATGCGGCCTCCCTCCTGCTTCATACAGTTTTGTTGATGTTGTTCCTTTCAGCTTCTAAATTTGGTGGAAGTTTATTTTGCTCTCCTGATATTACTTTTGGCACACTTCATAACATGTGTTGCCTGCACCCAAAGTGCAGGAAGTAAGTTGTATTTGCACGACATTACTGTGCCATGCCTTTCCCTTCCATACCTGGAACTTGTTTGCACTGTTAATGCATTGTTTTGAATTCAGGCTCTGTTCACACATAGGTCATTTATTTTACCATACATTTCATCTTACATCCAAGGTGACAAATCATCCTCCTCTACCTATTATCTGTTGCACCCATGCTTTCTCTTATCTTGTTCTCCTCTCATTCATTCATCCCTGCCCCCCCATAGATCCTTCAGTGGGTCCAGACAGTAGTAATTGGGTGCTAGCAGCTAATACTACTTGTTCATGCAGCTCCTTATAAGAACAAACACTGAGAGTGAGACAGAGATAAGAAATGAGAGAGACACTTACGCACTATTGCAGGAATCACTTCTAATCATTTTCACTGTTGCAGAGTCTCCCTCAGTTTGGAAATGGAACATAAACAAAGCTTTGAGTGATAGTGGTGAAATTATGATGGAATTCGGAGGCATCTCAAGATCTGTACATGTCATCAAAAGCTGAGTGTAGAACAGAAACCACATCTAAAAGTCTGATGGTGAGGCCATGGAGGGCAGTCGGCTGTTTCGCATAAGAAGGGCCAAAGGCTTAATATCAGGGCACCACTATATTTCCCACTATTGCTCAATCACAGAGAGGAGAGCTCAGAGTGAGGGCAAAGGGATGCGACTGAACATACAAAGAGACAAAAACTGAGATAAGTCTAAAGGAAAGAGAGAAAGACAGAAAACATGGCAGGAAGCTATGCAAAAAACCCAATATGTGGAAGGCTACTTGCTGATTTATGTGCCTCATGACAAATTAGCTTTTCGGGGCTCAGGGTCAGGAATTCTGCCTGGAAAGTCCACAATGTAAAAGAAGTTGATTAAACTTCACAGTATTTTACTGCTTTTATTTAACTTACGGGAGTGGAGATCGGGGAGTAAAGAAACAGGGAAAAGTGAGTTCGGATGGAACAATGCCCTTTCAAATTAACTTTGTGATTCACCATCTCCATAATTCAAAATTTTAGAGAGCCGATCGCATATCTGAAAAGCTCCATGATGACTGCCTGTCTGATATGTAAACAAACCAATCATTTGCCTTCTATGTAATGGTTTTATGGCTTTAATTTCCACCTGCTTGATGTGAATGAGAAAAAAAAACAGCAGGACAATTTAAATAAACAATTAGTTTAGTGGTTTCATAGAAAACTTTGTCTGGAAAGTGAGGCGACT